>NW_017675633.1:0-11158 GCF_001879085.1 Nicotiana attenuata
ATATAGTATCTTTCTCATTGCCCCACATATCTCTTCAATCTCTTCGGCCATAAAGGCCTCATCCTCTTCTTCTTCATTGTATTTTGGCTTGACAAAGGTCTTGTACAGATATGGCAGTGGCTGAGGTAAAACCCATCCATCATTCTTTCTCTCGTCTGCCCACTTTATATCATCTGGGGTAGGGTGGAAACCTGTCCCGAAGAACTTCTCAGTGGTAGGCAGGGTAACCGGTTCAGCTATTCCTTGCAGGGATTTTCCAAGTCCCTTCCCTGGTTTGAAGCCATGTCGGATCATTTCTTTGGCCACCATAATCGAGGCATTGGAAAGGAAGGGTTGGGGGCAAGGGTTTCCTTCTTCATACTGGTCTGCCACCACAACTTCAAAGGCCTGGTAAACTATGTGCTCACTGCCTTCTCTCACTTCAAGACATGGGACTGATGGGTCCCGATAAATTTATTGTTCATCCTCCCCGTGGACCACGATATCTTGGTCCTCATGCTCGAACTTTACCATCTGATGAAGAGTAGAGGGCACAGCCCCCGCTGCATGGATCCATGGCCTCCCCAAAAGAAGGTTGTAGGAGGTGTCCATGTCTAGAACCTGGAAGGTTACTTCAAAGTCTACTGGGCCGATGGTTAGAATTAGATCGATCTCTCCAATCGTGTCCCTTTTTATACCATCGAAGGCTCGTACGCAGACATTGTTGGGTCGGATTCTTTCGGTCCCGATTTCCATGCGCTGTAGAGTTGAGAGCGGGCATATGTCCACCCCAGAGCCTCCGTCCACCATAACCCTTTTCACGTAGTACCCTTCGCATTTGACTGTTAGGTGCAGGGCTTTGTTATGTGCGGCCCCTTCTGGGGGCAAGTCATTTTTGCTGAAGGAGATCTGGTTAATTGTGAAAAATCTTTCTGCCATTCTCTCCAACTGCTCTACAGAAGTCTCGACAGGCACATATGCTTCGTTGAGGGTTTTGATCAATGCCTTCTGGTGTTCGAGGGATTTCATCTACAAAGATAGCAAGGAGACTTGTTCAGGAAACTTTCGAAGCTGGTCAACCACTTCATAATCAGCCATCTTCATTTTTTGAAAGAAAGCTTCCGCCTCTTCGGCACTCACGGGTTTTTTAGCTGGGAAGCGCTTCTTGGTGGCGTTGTTCACTTCTTCCAACTTGGAGTACTTCTCAACAGGGTGATTTTCTTGAACTTCTCCTGAGATTTCCTTGCCCTTATACGTCACCACTGTTTTATGGTAGTTCCAAGGCACCGCGGTAGGATCAGTCATGGGCCTCTGTGGCGCGCGGCCAATAACCACGGGCTCACTCAGCCTTGGTGGATTAGTTGGCCCCCGCACCACATAAGCTCCCTTGGGCACATACATTTGGGTCGCCTTGTTCAGTTCAAATCTCCTGGGAGGACTCAAAGTCATCTGCTTTTCCTTGCGGCCCCGAGGGACATAGTGAACAGCATCTTTGGGAGGCGTTGCCCCCGTTTCTACTTCAACTTTCTTTTCTGGTTTTGAATGGGTGGCTTTGTTCTTTTTCTTTTCCCCTTCATCTTGTTTCGGGGCAATTTTTGGTTTTCTCTCCACATCAGCAATGGCGATTATGGCCTTCAATGCCGGGTCAAATTCCTTATCTTCACAAATCATTCCGATTACTGGCCCATTGTTGTGGGCTGG
This sequence comes from Nicotiana attenuata, assembly GCF_001879085.1. Taxonomy (NCBI): domain Eukaryota; kingdom Viridiplantae; phylum Streptophyta; class Magnoliopsida; order Solanales; family Solanaceae; genus Nicotiana; species Nicotiana attenuata. The sequence continues at coordinate 1,681 of NW_017675633.1, forward strand.
CAGTGGGTTATTAGTCACGTTGGGGACATCCTCATCCCTTAGCACTATCTTTCCTTGTTCTATTAAGTTCTCCACTGCTCTTTTCAAGGTCCAACAATCATCCGTATCGTGCCCTTCTGCTCCTGAATGATAGGCACATCTGACACCAGCCCTGTAAGCGGGTGATGCTGGGTTTTGCCTTGTTTGAAGAACTGGCTGTAGCAGACCCATTTGTACGAGCTTTGGAAACAGATTGGAGTAGGATTCACCGATTGGTGTAAAAGTTTGCCTCCTGGGTGGCTCACGGGGAGGGAAGTTGTTTTGTGGAGGACGGGGATTGTAGTGGTTTTGGTGAGGAGGCTGGTTTCTTGGAAATGGAGCTTGGTTTCTGTTGGCTTGTTGCTGAGGCCGGACAAAAGGTTGAGCATTCATGACCGCATACGGCTGAGGAGCATAGGCCATGTCCTGGTGAGGGCAATAATGCTGAGGGGTTCTTTCTGGGAACGTGGATCTAGGAGCACGGTGTCTTCTTGTACCCGATGCTGCCATGGATGTTTCTTCTTTCTTCTTACCCTTTGCCACTCCTCCAGACCCGCCTTGAATGGCTTGGGAGGTTGCTCTAATAGCGGATTGGCTCAGAATTCTGCCTGTTTTCAATCCATTTTCCACCATTTCACCGATTTTGATAGTTTCCGCGAACGGTTTACCCATAGCTGACATTATATTTTGGAAATAATCAGCTTCCTGAGCTTGAAGGAACACTTTGACCATTTCGACCTCGTCCATTGGAGGCTTTACTCTAGATGCTTGCTCACGCCATTTGATTGTGTACTCCCTAAAGCTCTCCGAAGACTTCTTTTTCAAGTTTGCCAATGAGTTTCTGTCTGGAGCGATGTCTATATTGTACTGGAATTGTCTGACAAAGTCTCTAGCGAGGTCGTCCCAGATGTGCCAACGAGATATATCTTGATCCATATACCACTCGGAGGCAATACCAACCAGACTTTCTCCAAAATATGCCATGAGTAACTCTTCTTTTCCTCCAGCTCCTCGCAACTGATTGCAATATTTCTTAAGATGAGCAATAGGATCACCATGTCCATCGTACTTTTCAAACTTTGGAGTTTTGAATCCCAGAGGCAAGTGCACGTGAGGGAACATGCATAGATCAACATAGGACACACTTTTCTGCCCACTCAGTCCCTGTATGATCTTGAGGCTCTGCTCCAAGCTTCTCATCCTCTTTGTAATTTCTTCCTGTTCGGGAGTTTTGGGAGTCCTTTCATGTCCCGCAGTGAACTCAAATTGAGGCGGTTGAGGATAAGTATAAGTGGGGAACTGAGGAGGCTCCATTTGGACAGTAGGTGTTTGGAATGTAAAGGCTGAAGGATCAAAAGTGGGCCTAGGCAGTGCAGGCTGTGTTGTGGCTGAGCATGGGGGAGCGGTGAAGATATTGGAGGTCGCACCAGACATGAACACCTGGGGGCGAACCTCAGAAGGTGTTCCCACGAAATGAGCTGATATGGTGAGTTGTCCCAGTGGAGTGTTTGGATGATTGATTGGAACATTAGAAGTACCCCCTGATCTAGGAAACAGTTCGGGGAATCCCGGGATAGCACTCGGCGGCTCTCTTCCATTCAGCCAAGCATCCTACATTTCCATGACTCGAAGACGTAAGACCCTGTTCTCTTCAGCCTTTGCGGATTCTGAGGTCGGGATGCCCGAGATTGGGCTATCATCTGCGATGGGAATTGTTGGCAAGGTCATTTCCGAAGACATACCGATACTCCCCTTTGATCTAGTAAAGTATGGATGTGAAGCCAGGTTACCACGAAAACCAACCACCGTTTCTATAAAGCCTGGACTGGGTGACAACATCAAACGGTTAGTTTGAGATAAATAACAGATAGGTAATTGCACGTTGGGGTGTGATGCACCTATACAGTTAAACGGGTTTCTCCATGTTTTGCAACGGTAGCATGCTTCATCCCGGCTTTACTTATTTTCTCCATTTTTCTTCCTTCCACTTTCACTCATTCCCTTTTCATCTCTCTTTTATTTTTCTTTTCTTTTCTTCTCTTGCCCTTTTTCTCTCATTTTTCAATGCCTCATTTTCACTTTTTTTTTATCACTTTTTTTTTCTTTCTTTTGGTTATGGTCGAATCCTATGGAGATTGCCTACGTATCATGACCCCACATGAATCAGACCGAGCGTAGTTCGGGAAAATAAATGCCAAAAGTAAGGAAACAATTTTTTGGGAATTTTCAATTTTTCATTAATAAAACTTCTATTACAAAAGATGTTGAACTACTCATTTTCTTGGAAAGAAAAACTACAAACAGACTCAAAATAAACCAAAATACAAACTCGATGCTTGAAAAATCAGGAATACATTAAAGCTTCAACTACTGGGGCCCGCCGGGCATCATTCGGCCTCGCCGCGGGCCTATGTACGAGACCCCCTTGTAGTCGCTCCAAATCACTCATAACTTGGCGGACGAAAGACATCACCGCAGCAAAAAAGGTGGTACGAGTCATGTCCTCGCACGCTTGGCACTTCATGGTAATGTAGTCAGCGATGGTTCTGATCCTTTCTCTAATTCTGCCATTTTTCCTGAAGCCACCGCCCTATCTGCTGGTTCCGGGCTAACACTTGGGAGTCATAAATGCGCTAATTTTGCAATTGCTGTATTTCTTTCTCCATTTGAGCCATCAGAGCATAACAGTGCTCCCTATCAGCTTTGAAATCTTTAGCCTGCCTGGCTGCCTCATCCTCAAGAGTAGTTACCTTTCTTCTTAGACTAATGATGGTCCCTTCATAGTTCCTCTTCATTTGCTGCACACATTTGTGCCCGTTCTTCTGCTTTCTTTGTCCATTGCGCCCGGATTTTTGCTAGACTGTCTTCAGACTTTTCCAGGTCTTCTTGGCACTCGAGGACTTTCTTTTCTAGACCACTTATAAGTCTTTCATTAGCCCGACTTCTTTCCGGGTTATTGGCAACTATTTTAATCTTTCTGATCTGAGCTTTAAGGGCCTCATTTTCTTGGGTCAGTTTCTTCTTTTCTCCCTCGTCTGCGGAGGTTTGAACACCATTTTCAAATTGAAGCTCCATGACTTGCCTCTCCAATTGGCTTATTTTGGCTCTGTACTCATTCTCCTTAGTTAACCAATCCCATTGTACCTGGGCCCCATCGGTAAACTGTTGGACATGTGGTCTCTTTGCGGGTCTTTCAGGAATCTAGAATCTTTTGCCGAACCAAACCATGTACTTAGGGTTTACTTCCCCTCTAGCACGGTCTCGCACTATGGTCTTAGGTTCAAGAAACCTACACTCATTCCATACTTGGCGAATTTTCCCTTCTGGAAATGCGGCTTTTGGGCCCAGTTCAATGACATGTTTACTCAGGTCTTCATCATTGTGGACGGTTTGAAATCTTCCTAGCTGTCTCAAAACCCTGTAGGGAGCATAGGGCTGGATGCTCCGGATGCCCATCAAGAGTATATAAGACACTTCAGCTGACATGTAAGCTGCTTCGGTGGCAGGAAGCCATCCAAATGCCCACTCAATCTTTTCGGCAGTCAAGGATCTCAGATGTGCAAGCCAAGCTTCAGTACCCGTAGGGAATTCAATACCTGCTACCCGGCTTTCAAATTCTTCAATGCAGCTCAACCCGGTCAAACCATAATTCATGTACCCAACCCGGTGATAGAGGTGTTCTTGCATCCATAACTGTAGTAACAAATTGCAACCCTGGAAGAACTTTCCCCCTTCCCGACAGATAGTCAAGGCGCTGTAGATTTCAGATACGATCAGAGGAACCACGGTGCTGTTGGCTTTCTTGATAGCAACATCGATCATTCCCACAAGACCTATCTCTATATTCCCATCTTTTCGTGGACAGACCACAACTCCCAAGAAAGCTACCATGAAAGCTAAACCCTGCCTTGCTTCCCATTTGTCTTTATTTCCGGCATGGGTTAGCCCAGTGTTTGGCTCTTCAAAACCTCGGGGGATACCATATCGATGATACAAGAAATGGAGTGTGCAATAACCCTCTGATAAATTTCCGTCCTGAACATCCCAACTAATACTCAGCAAATCCAGAAATGTGTGGGGAGATACCGGTCTTGGTGCCAACGGATATCGGCTTCTAAGATTTCCATTAAGGCTCGCATAACCCGCAACTTCCTCCAATGTAGGTGTGAGCTCAAAGTCAGAGAAATGGAACACATTGTGAGTCGGGTCCCAGAAAGGTATTAAAGCTTCAATTATGTCCAACCTGGGCTTGACGATCAATAATCCGACGAGGCCTCCTAGAAATTTTGCCACTGTTTCTCTACTGCCTTTTCCTAGATCATCCCACCACATGTGGAGCTTCAAGGGGATCTCATTAAGGACTGTGAAGGGTTCAATTTCATTCGTGCTCATCCTGCACATTTATTAGGGTGATTTAAAGACTTATTTTAACCTAAGAGAAAAAGTAACATCATTTTCATTTAAAAATTTTCATTTCAAAAACAAAGTTCCGGCTTTGCAGATACGGCCTTTTAGCACTTCGACGAAGAAGATTTTAAGGCTGTGCCCGCTAACCGTTGAAAATGACCCAAGGTGGCTGTTCTTGCAAAAACAGTCTTCTGGCGCCCTTTTGGGGACATTCGGCTTATTTTAAAACAAGAATGGCATCATCCGACTTATTTGTGACAAAAATTAAAATTTTTGTTGTTTTTGGGCTATTTTTGCAAAAGGGAAGTTGGACCCGATGGGGGTTGCCTACGTATCCCACATCCGGTGAGAATCAAACTGGCGTAGTTTGGGCAAATTTGACAAAACCAATACTTTTGAAAACAAAACCCTTCTTTTTATTTTATTTTCTCAAAAATCCGGCAGAGTTTTAGTACTATTTGGGTATTGTTTTTTCAAAACGGGCGATTACCTTCACTTAACCCTAACATTGCTATTCTCTTTTTAACTCTCCCCCATTATTTACAAGCCGGTCAACATGCAAAGCCGAGCAAATAAATGCACAAGTAGCAAGTAAGATGCATCAGGATGGTCTTTTCATTTCAGGTCACCAGTCCTAGACGGACCCAACCCCTGTGTTGAGTCCCCTAAGTCAAATGCACGTGATGCATACAAACGTTCCTACTAGGGATCCGGCATGAGGCTTTGTTATACTAGGTTTAAAACGTGGGTTTATTGTTCTAGACCTGGCTTACCCGAGCGGACAACTCGAGCCGGGGGGCAGCGTACCGGGGATACAGAAGCTCCGTCGGCATAGCAACTTGTCCGAACCTCATTGTAAATGGGATAAGACTCTAAACAGAAGAGAAGTCACACGAAGTGCACCCTTCTCCATGATGTAGAAGACTCAGAAAGAGGAAGAGTTTCGTAGCAGTTTATATATACAATTCAACAAATATCAAAGCGGTAAAGCATTTAGCACATTAAGCATGAAACATGTAGGAAAATCAGATAATAGATAACCAATCATAACAGCAATTCTAAGCTCGAATTCTTAAAACCCTGAACCGAAGTTCTGGGTTTGTGTCCCCAGCAGAGTCGCCAGAGCTGTCACACCTCCTTTTTTACACACCACCCCCGGAAGGATAGTGTATAAGGGAGTTTTTCCACTTTAAGTGACATTATTCGAAATGGGATTATTTGTTTATCAGAGTCGCCACTTGGGATAATTTATTTGGGTGTCCCAAGTCACCGGTTTATTTTGAATCCCAAATCGAGGAAATTTTCGACTTTCCAAGTGAAACCTGCGAACCAGAAATTCTTGAGTAAGGAATTCTGTTAACCCGGGGGAAAGTGTTAGGCACCCCCGGATTCCGTGGTTCTAGCACGGTCTCTTAAACTATCACAATTGGCCTATTATCTGATTTTAATACATGTTTCAACCTATAGTGCAATTTTAAAAATATTTACCACTTTTAATTAATTTTTAAGGAAGCTTGAACATTGTTTAAAACGTGTCTTTAGACTGCGTCACATGAAATGCACCCGCAATCTAAAACACATTTTATTCAACGTTTTAGGATTTAGATTTGGGTCACATGAAATGCACACCCGAGTTTAAGAAAGTAAAATTATTAAATAACGCACCTAAAGCAACTAACACGTTGTTAACTTTGCGGGAGGCCATGAAAATTCGCTAAATGGCACGTCCCGAGTTCTAATTATTTTAAAGGAAATAAAACGAGGGCCACACATTTTAGATTTTATTTGGCACGGCATGCCTCAACTAATCTATTAAAAGATTGCTAAATTCAGTTTTGAGGGCCATAGCTATTTGTGTTATTCAATACGGCACACCCCAACTAATTGAAGGGATCCAATTACCTAAATATTAAAAGAGATTGAATTCTACTTTTATACTAAAGTCTGAACTAATTAAGGGGGAAGCATTCTAAAAAAAACGACATATTATTTGGCGGAAGAGAAATGCTTTAGGCCATCAATACCGTTCGGCAAGGAAAATAAAAGAGGTAGGCCCAAAATATAGGATTGTATCAATCTATTCGTCAATATTCTCCGACTTAGGCCCAAGATGAGCCCAACTTGTTAAGGACACAAGACATGCCAAACTAGTCTGAGGGAGGGGACATGCTTTTGCTGGGCCAACTTAGGCCCAAATTTCAGAATCCGAACGTTGGGTATAAAATCATTGAACTACAAACCCAATCAAGACTGACGAGAAATGCCATTGAATTAACAGATTGCTTCTGAATTTTAAGCATTCAAACACAAATTAGCTGGCCAATAAATCTGAAATTTAAACACCATTTCCAACTTAATATGCCCATGCACAACTAATTTTAAAGTCAGCAACATGCCATCTTTTCTCATGAATATTACACCACCTACTACTTAACAAACTTGAACTTTAAATAAGCAAACTACATCAATATGGATAATCAGAACTACTACTAACCATGGCTAAAGCTATTACCCCTAATGATTATGCTTCAGAATATTATAATCCATCACCCCCTTTTGATTACTATATTCAACAAGGGAATTGCCAAACAAATAACAGATGAAATTTCTGGAGCTTACATTAGCCTCTTCAATACTCAAATATACAGCAAATAGTAGTTTCCATGTTCAAACAATTTTCATGTACTTTTAACAACAGATCATCTAAATTGAAGTGGCTACTTGAAATTTCAGAATTCAAAGGGAATTGAAAAACAAAAACCAAACCAAAATACCACAATCAACTAGTTTCAAAGGTGCAGAAATATCATTTAATCAACTGCTCTATTACAAATTTCGGCTTGATCAAACAAACTTCACGTTCATCCATTCTCATACATTAAGAGGTGTGGTGAATACCTGAAAATTGAAAGAGAAACAGAAAGGGTGAAGAATCAGCAGAGCAACAACAGAAAAAGAGCCCAGATCCAGTCAGTGAAACAACAAAACCAGCTCAAACCCAAAAAATAAACCAGTTTCAAATGGACATTGATCTAGCAAACTTCAAACCAGGCTTTAATGACTCGAATTCAACCCATTTTTAACCCCAAGAAGACTCAGAAATTGTTCAATAATGGAAAAAACTTCAAAAACCACAGAGAAATCTAATGGAACAGTATTTTTTACTAAACTTTCAGCCGCCTAGAGTTTTTCAGAGTTTTCAGTCCTTCCAATTCTGCTTTTAGCCTCAAGTAACAATGCCTTTATAGGCAAGCTACTAGGGCAACCTTGCAGATTTCTTTTTACCCTTTAAGTCCTTTTTTAATTTCTGTGTTTAGCTTAAAAGTCCCTAAAATTCTGACTTGCTACCTAAGTTATACTATTCAAATCCTAAAATTCAAATTCGAACCCCAATCTAGAAGGTTCTCGGGGCTTCTATTTTCTGTTAATGCAAGATTCTTTAGTTAGAACTACCCAATATACCCTTAATTAACCCTGAAATTACTTTAGTCCATTACTCAACCTTCAGCTCATGGGTCATGAGTCCAATGGACTCTAGTGGGTCAAAAAGACTTGAACTCACACTCAGGCCAAATCCAAACCTCCTGGAGTGGGGTCTGAACCAATTTCAAAACCCAACAACCAAGGAGACCCAAACTCAACTTAGGAACCCGGTGTAAATTCAAAAATTAATAATTAAGCTAATTAAATAACACGAACAGGCAGAAAAACTAATTGAATTATTACACTAAGTGATTAAACATGTTATTAATAAAGCTGGATAGACCTAGAAAATTAGGGAACAATTTTAAAAGGGAAAAATAACATGAAAGAAAGATGAAGAGACTCACCGGCTAGATTCAAACTTGAAACTGACATTCTGATTTGGTCCCAAAACAATGCCAAACGTTTGTTCTTGGTGAAGAACAAACGAATGTCATTATTTTGTATCAAAACAAACAGAAAAGACCCGAAAAACTCTGAGGATGGCTTGCTTGCACGAATCCGTATTTAGGCTCCCGGGTTCGTTTTTGATTTGAAATTCGAGGGGATACAGCGGTGTTTGGAGAATTATAAGTGGGGATTTGGAATGAGGGAGTGACGGGGGTTCCAGGGTGTTAGTTTGGTGGTGTTTGGGTGGTGGCGCCGCCGGACACGGCGGAGGAATCCATGGCGGCGCTAGGGTTTTGTCGATTTGAGAGGCTTGAGTGGGGTTTGAAAGAAATTGATAATGGATTGGTGATGGGGAAAGGGAGACGGTGCTATGGTATTGATTTGGTGGTGAATGGAGGCTCGCTGCCGCCGTAGGGCGATTTCCGGCGGCGGCTTGTGGTGGCAGGAGACGGAAGGGTGAGATACGAGGATGGTGAGTTTGGTCTTAGGTTTTTCTAAAATTTTTGGACATTTTTAATTAAAACCAAGATGGATCCACAGCCATTGGATCATGGGGGATAAAGGGTCTGGATCATTTTGTTATTTAGAGAACCTGAAACGATGTAGTAACACCCCTATACTTTCAATGGTCTGGGGACTGGGCACCTGGACCGGGTATTTTGGGGCGAAAAAATTGGGTTTTTGGGTTTTGGGCTTGGGCTGGTGAATTATATCTAATGTTGGCCCAATACTTAACAAGCCAATTTTCCTTCTTTTCTTTTTTTTTTTCAATTAATTCCCTTTTTTTGTATATTTTCCTTTTTCCCTTTTTTTTTAAAAATAAAAACCTGAAATAAAATTCTAAGGACCTAATTAAACTAATTAACCCTAAATGATGATTACTACCATTAATTGAGGTAAATTGACAGAAACTAACAAAATTCAAAGCTAACAGTCAAATTTTTATGATTTTTGTATTTTTGTAAAACTCTAATTACTAATTAGTCTAAAAAAATGTAAAATTAAATCCTAAGTGCAAATGCAATATTTTTGTATTTTTATGAATTATCTAAAGCTAAACATGCACACACAAATGAAAACACACACAAAATTACGCAATTAAATCCTAAAAATCAAATAATCTAAAGAGAAATCCTAAATCTAAGGAGTCTGTAGGAGTAATTCAAGCGAGGCAAAAATC
>NW_017675633.1:12805-13577 GCF_001879085.1 Nicotiana attenuata
TTCCGATCTAACAATCAAAGGAGACTTCAAATGCACCAGCAGGAGGAGTTCAAACTAGGAGAACACTGTCCAAGTCCCAAAATCTATAATGGATGCTATCATATGGAATGTAAGGTCAGTGAATACCATGCAGGCTTTTGAAAGACTGATTCTCATGCATAGACATCATCACTTTGAATTTATAGGAATTATAGAGCCTATGCAGCAGTCTAACAAAGTGGAGAGGTACAGGAATAGAATTGGTTTGGCACAGGCAGTGGTCAATGTTTCAAACAAATATGGGCTTTCATAGATGAAGTTTTTGAGGTGACAATTCTCTACAATATGGTGCAGCAATTAACTCTAAAGCTTTTTCACACTGAAACACATGTGGAACTTATACTCACACTGGTTTATGCTAAATGTGATCCTATAGAAAGGATAGAACTGTGGGATTCCCTATATGCAATGGCAACAGATATGACAAGTCCATGGCTAGTGGGAGGAGATTTCAATGTCATATGGGATGAGGAAGAAAAATTTGGAGGACTACCTGTTTCTTTAAATGAGGTAGATGACTTTAGACATTGTATCAATACTTGTAATTTGGCAGACCTAGGATTTAAAGGGAGCATCTATACATGGTGGAATGGCAGATCAGAGGAAGACTGTATATTTAAAAGATTGGACATGTGTCTTGGAAACATGGAATTGCAGCAGACATTCCCTGGCCTTGAGATCACACACTTATCCAAGACAGGGTCTGATCATTGCCCCATGTTATTGAAGTGTG
>NW_017675633.1:15837-25305 GCF_001879085.1 Nicotiana attenuata
GACGTCCTCGTCCCACGGCATCGGGCTTGGGCCATAGCAGGCAAAAATACTGGCACGACAGGCGGAATTCCAGTTTAATTGCCGTAAAATGCCAAAAAATGTAATTTACTCATGGAGGGGCAGTGACTATGGTTCCTTAGGTCGTATTTGATGTCTCGGAAAAATATTAGGTGATCCGGTTTTGGCTCGCCGTGCTTGGGCCATGGTAGGCGAAAATACAGGCACGACTAGCGGAATTCTAGTTTAATTGTTGTAAAATGCCAAAATATATAATTTGGTCATGTTGTGGCGGTGACTATGGTTCCTCTAGGTCGTATTTGATGTCCCGGACGAATATTAGGTGATCTGGTTCCTGCTCCGTCCTATGGCGTCGGGCTTGGGCCATGGCAGGCGAAAATAGAGGCACGACTAGCGGAACTCCAGTTTAATTACCGTAAAATGCCAAATAATGTTATTTCGTTATGGCGGGGCGGTGACTATGGTTCCTTAGGTCGTATTTGATGTACCGAATAAATATTAGGCAAACCAGTTCCGGCTCCGTCCCACAGCGTCGGGCTTGGCCCATGGCAGGAGAAAATACTGGCACGACTAGCGGAATTCCAGTTTAATTGCCATAAAATGCCAAAAATGTAATTTGGTCATGGCGGGGCGGTGACTATGGTTCCTTAGGTCATATTTGATGTCACGGACGAATATTAGGCAATCCGGTTTCGACTCCGTCCCACGGCATCGGGCTTGGGCCATACCAGGCAAAAATACTGGCACGACTGGCAGAATTCTAGTTTAACTGGCGTAAAATGCCAAAAAATGTAATTTACTCATGTCGGGGCGGTGACTATGGTTCCTTAGATCGTATTTGATGTCCTGAAAAAATATTAGGTGATCCGGTTCCAGCTCTAATCCACGGCGTCGGGCTTGGGCCATGGCAAGTGAAAATACAGGCACGACTGGCGGAATTCTAGTTTAATTGATGTAAAATGCCAAAATATGTTATTTGGTCATGGCGGGCGGTGACTAAGGTTCCTTAGGTCATATTTGTTGTCCCGGACAAATATTAGGCAATCCGGTTCCGGCTCTGTCCCACGGCATCAGGCTTGGGCCATGGCAGGCGAAAATACAGGCACGACTAGCGGAATTCGAGTTTAATTATCGTAAAATGCCAAATAATGTAATTTGGTCATGGAGGGGTGGTGACTATGGTTCCTTAGGTCGTATTTGATGTCCCGGACAAATATTAGGTGAACCAGTTCCGGCTCCATCCCACAGCGTCGGGCTTGGCCCATGGCAGGAGAAAATACTGGCACGACTGGCGGAATTCCAGTTTAATTGTCGTAAAATGCCAAAAAATATAATTTGGTCATGGCGGGGTGGTGACTATGGTTCCTTAGGTCATATTTGATGTCCCGGACAAATATTAGGCAATCTGGTTCCGACTCCGTCCTACGGCATCGGGCTTGGGCCATAGAAGGCAAAAGTACTGGCACGACTGGCGGAATTCCAGTTTAATTGCCGTAAAATGCCAAAAAATGTAATTTACTCATGGCGTAGCGGTGACTATGGTTCCTTAGGTATTATTTGATGTCTCGAAAAAATATTAGGTGATCCGGTTTCGGCTCCGTCCCACGGCACCGGGCTTGGGCCATAGTCGGCGAAAATACAGGCACGACTGGCGGAATTCTAGTTTAATTGCTGTAAAATGCCAAAATATGTAATTTGGTCATATCGGGGTGGTCACTATGGTTCCTCTAGGTCGTATTTGATGTCCCGGACAAATATTAGGTGATCCGATTCCGGCTCCGTCCCACGACGTTGGGCTTGGGCGATGGCTGGCGAAAATATAGGCACGACTGGCAGAATTCCAATTTAATTGCCGTAAAATGCCAAAAAATGTAATTTGGTCGTGGTGGGGCGGTGACTATGGTTGCTTAGGTCGTATTTGATGTCCCGGAGAAATATTAGGTGATCCGGTTCCGGCTCCGTCCCATGGCGTTGGGCTTGGGCCATGGCTGGCGAAAATGGAGGCACGACTGGCGGAATTCTAGTTTAATTGCCGTAAAATTCCAAAAAATGTAATTTGGTCATGGCGGGGCGGTGACTATGGTTCCTTAGGCCGTATTGGATGTCCTGAACAAATATTAAGCGATCTCATTCCGGCTCCGTCCCACGGCGTCGGGCTTGGGCCATGGCAGGCGAAAATACAGGCACGAGTGGCGGAATTCTAGTTTAATTGCTGTAAAATGCCAAAATATGTAATTTGGTCATGTCGAGGTGGTGACTATGGTTCCTCTAGGTCGTATTTGACGTCCCGAACAAATATTACGTGATCCGGTTCCGGCTCCGTCCCACGACGTTGGGTTTGGGCCATGGCAGGCGATAATATAGGCACGACTGGCGAAATTCCAATTTAATTGCCGTAAAATGCCAAAAAATATAATTTGGTCATGGTGGGGCGGTGACTATGGTTCCTTAGGTCGTATTGGATGTCCCTAACAAATATTAGGCGATCCGGTTCCAGCTCCGTCCCACGGCGTCGAGCTTGGGCCATGTCAGGCGAAAATGTAGGCACGACTGGCGTAAGTCCAGTTTAATTGCTGTAAAATGCCAAATAATTTGATCATGGCGGGACGGTGACTATGGTTCCTTAGGTTGTATTTGATATCCCGGACAAAAATTTGGCGATCCGGTTCCGGCTCCGTCCCACAGCGTCAGGCTTGGTTCTTGGTAGGCGAAAATAGAGGTACGACGGGCGGAATTCTAATTTAATTGCCACAAAGTACCAAAAATGTAATTTTGTAATGGCGGGCGATGACTATGGTTCCNTAAAATGCCAAAAAATATAATTTACTCATGGCGGGGCGGTGACTATGGTTCCTTAGGCCGTATTTGATGTCCCGGAAAAATATTAGGTGATCCGGTTTCGGCTCCGTCCCACGGCGTCGGGCTTGGGCCATGGCAGGCGAAAATACAGGCACGACTAGCGGAATTCTAGTTTAATTGCTGTAAATTGCCAAAATATGTAATTTGGTCATGTCGGGGCGGTGACTATGGTTCCTCTAGGTCGTATTTGATGTCCCGGACAAATATTAGGTGATCCGGTTCCGGCTCCGTCCCACGGCGTCGGGGTTGGGCCATGGCAGGCGAAAATACAGGCACGACTGGCAGAATTCCAGTTTAATTGCCGTAAAATGCCAAAAAATGTAATTTGGTCATGGCGGGGCGGTGACTATGGTTCCTTAGGTCATATTTGATGTCCCGGAAAAATATTAGGCAATCCGGTTCCGGCTCCGTCCCACGGCGTCAGGCTTGGGCCATAGCAGGCTAAAATACTGGCACGACTGGCGGAATTTCAGTTTAATTGCCGTAAAATCCAAAAAATGTAATTTACTCATTGTGGGGCGGTGACTATGGTTCCTTAGGCCGTATTTGATGTCCCGGAAAAATATTAGGTGATCCGGTTTCGGCTCCGTCCCACGGTGTCGGGCTTGGGCCATGGCAGGAGAAAATAGAGGCACGACGCGCGGAATTCTAATTTAATTGCCGTAAAGTGCCAAAAAATGGAATTTTGTCATGGGGAGGCGGTGACTATGGTTCCTTAGGTCGTATTTGATATCCAGGACAAATATTAGGCCATCCGGTTCTGGCTCCATCCCACGGCGTCGGGCTTGGGCCATGGCAGGCGAAAATAGTGGCATAACTAGCGGAATTCCAGTTTAATTGCTGTAAAATATCAAAAAATGTAATTTGGTCATGGAGAGGCGGTGACTATGGTTCCTTCGGTCGTATTGATGTCCCGGACAAATATTAAGCGATAGGGTTCCAGCTCCGTCCCACGGCGTCGGGCTTGGGCCATGGCAGGCAAAAATGCGGGCACGACTGGCGGAATTCTAGTTTAATTGCCGTAAAATGCCAAATAATTCGGTCATGGAGGGGCGGTGATTATGGTTCGTTAGGTCGTATTTATTTGGCAATCCGGTTCCGGCTCCGTCCCACAGTGTCAGGCTTGGGGCATGGCAGGCGAAAATAGAGGCACGACGGGCCGAATTCTAATTTAATTGCCGTAAAGTGCCGAAAATATTTAATTTTGTCATGGCGGGCGGTGACTATGGTTCCTTAGGTCGTATTTGATATCCCGGACAAATGTTAGGCGAACCAGTTCCGGCTCCGTCCCACAGCGTCGGGCTTGGCCCATGACTGGAGAAAATATTGGCACGACTGGCGAAATTCCAATTTAATTGCCGTAAAATGCCAAAAAATGTAATTTGGTCATGGCGGGGCGGTGACTATGGTTCCTTAGGTTATATTTGATTTCTCAGACAAATATTAGGCGGTCCGGTTCCGGCTCCGTCCCACGGCATCTGGCTTGGGCCATGGCAGGCGAAAATACAGGCACGACTAGCGGAATTCCAGTTTAATTACCGTAAAATGCCAAATAATATAATTTGGTCATGGCGGGGCGGTGACTATGGTTCCTTAGGTCGTATTTGATATCCCGGACAAATGTTAGGCGAACCAGTTCCGGCTCCGTCCCACAGCGTCGGGCTTGGGCCATGGCTGGAAAAAATACTGGCACGACTGGCGAAATTCCAATTTAATTGCCGTAAAATGCCAAAAAATTTAATTTGGTCATGGCGGGGCGGTGACTATGGTTCCTTAGGTCATATTCGATGTCCCGGAAAAATATTAGTCAATCCGGTTCCGACTCCGTCCCACGGCGTCGGGCTTGGGCCATAGCAGGCTAAAATACTGGCACGACTGGCGGAATTCCAGCTTAATTGCCGTAAAATCCAAAAAATGTAATTTACTCATTGTGGGGCGGTGACTATGGTTCCTTAGGTCGTATTTGATGTCCCGGAAAAATATTAGGTGATCCGGTTTCGGCTCCGTCCCACGGTGTCGGGCTTGGGCCATGGCAGGCGAAAATACAGGCACGACTAGCGGAATTCTAGTTTAATTGCTGTAAAATGCCAAAATATGTAATTTGGTCATGGCGGGGTGGTGACTATGGTTCCTTAGGTCATATTTGATTTCTCGGACAAATATTAGGCAATCCGGTTCCGGCTCCGTCCCATGGCATCAGGCTTGGGCCATGGCAGGCGAAAATACAGGCACAACTAGCGGAATTCCAGTTTAATTGTCGTAATGCCAAATAATGTAATTTGGTCATCGCGGGGCGGTGATTATGGTGCCTTAGGTCGTATTTGATATCCAGGACAAATATTAGGCAATCCGATTTCGACTCCGCCCCACGGCGTCGGGCTTGGGCCATAGCAGGCAAAAATACTGGCACGACTGGCGGAATTCCAGTTTAATTGCCGTAAAATGCCAAAAAATGTAATTTGGTCATGGCGGGGAGGTGACTATGGTTCCTCTAGGTCATATTTGATGTCCCGGACAAATATTAGGCGATCCGGTTCTGGCTCCGTCCCACGGCGTCGGGCTTGGGCCATGGCAGGCGAAAATACAGGCACGACTTGCGGAATTCTAGTTTAATTGCCGTAAAATGCCAAAAAATATAATTTACTCATGGCGGGGCGGTGACTATGGTTCCTTAGGTCTTATTTGATATCCCGAAAAAATATTAGGTGATTTGGTTCCGGCTCCGTCCCATGACGTCGGGCTTGGGCCATGGTAGGCAAAAATACAGGCACGATTGGCGGAATTCTAGTTTAATTGCTGTAAATTGCCGAAATATGTAATTTGGTCATGTCGGGGCGGTGACTATGGTTCCTCTAGGTCGTATTTGATGTCCCGGACAAATATTAGGTGATCCGGTTCCGGCTCCGTCCCACGGCGTCGGGCTTGGGCCATAGCAGGCAAAGATAGTGGCACGACTCGCGGAATTCTAGTTTAATTGTTGTAAAATGCCAAAATATGTAATTTGGTCATGTCGGGGTGGTGACTATGGTTCCTCTAGGTCGTATTTGATGTCCCGAACAAATATTAGGTGATCCGGTTACGGCTCCGTCCCACGGCGTTGGGCTTGGGCCATGGTAGGCGAAAATACAGGCACGACTGGCGGAATTCCAATTTAATTGCCGTAAAATGCCAAAAAATAAAATTTGGTCATGGTGGGGCGGTGACTATGGTTCCTTAGGTCGTATTTGATGTCCCGGACAAATATTAGGTGATCCGGTTTCGGCTCCGTCCCACGGCGTCGGGCTTGGGCCATGGCTGGCGAAAATAGAGGCACGACTGGCGGAATTCTAGTTTAATTACCGTAAAATGCCAAAAAATATAATTTGGTCATGGCGGGGCGGTGACTATGGTTCCTTAGGTCGTATTTGATGTCCTGAACAATATTAAGTGATCACGTTCTGGCTTCGTCCCACGGCGTCGGGCTTGGGCCATGGCAGGCGAAAGTACAAGCTCGACGGGCAGAATTCCAGTTTAATTGCCGTAAAATGCCAAAAAATGTAATTTGATCAAGGTCGGGCAGTGACTATGGTTCCTTAGGTCGTATTTGATGTCCCAGATAAATATTAGGCGATCCGGTTCCGGCTCCGTCCTATTGCGTCGGGCTTGGCCCATGGCAGGCGAAAAATACAGGCACGACCGGCGGAATTCCAGTTTAATTTCTGTAAAATGCAAAAAAATGTAATTTGGTCATGGCGGGGCAGAGACTATGACTCCTTAGGTCGTATTTGATGTCCCAGACAAATATTAGGCGATCCGGCTTCGGCTCCGTCCCACGGCGTCGGGCTTCGGCCATGGCAGGCGAAAATACAGGCACGACGGGCGGAATTCCAGTTTAATTGCCGTAAAATGCCAAAAAATGTAATTTTGTCATGGCGGGACGGTGACTATGGTTCCTTAGGTCGAATTTGATGTCCCAGATGAATATTAGGTCATCAAGTTCTGGCTCCGTCCCACGGCGTCGGGCTTGGGCCATGGCAGGCGAAAATAAAGGTACGACGGGCGGAATTCTAGTTTAATTACCGTAAAATACCAAAAAATATAATTTGGTCATGGAGGGGCGGTGACTATGGTTCCATAGGTCGTATTTGATGTCCCAGACAAATATTAGGCGATCCGGTTCTGGTTCCGTCCCACGGCCTTGGGCTTGGGCCATGGTAGGCGAAAATACAGGCACGACTGGCGGAATTCCAGTTTAATTGCCGTAAAATGCCAATAAATGTAATTTGGTCATGGCAGGGCGGTGACTATGGTTCCTTAGGTCGTATTTGATGTCCCGGAAAAATATTAGGTGATCCGGTTCTGGCTCCGTCCCACGGCGTCGGGTGTGGTCCATGGCAGACGAAAATACAGGCACAACTGGCGGAACTCCAGTTTAATTGCTGTAAAATGTCAAAAAATGAAATTTGGTCATGGAGGGGCGGTGAATATGGTTTTGTAGGTCGTATTTGTTGTCCCAGACAAATATTAGGCGATCCGGTAACGGCTCTGTCACACGGCGTCGACCTTGGGCCATGGTAGGCCAAAATACAGGCACGATAGGCGGAATTCCAGTTTAATTGCCGTAAAATGCCAAAAAATATAATTTGGTCATGGCGGGACGGTGACTATGGTTCCTTAGGTCGTATTCGATGTCCCGGACAAATATTAGGCGATCCGGTTCTGGCTCCGTCCCACGGCATCGGGCTTGGGCCATGGCAGGCGAAAATACAGGCACGACTTGCGGAATTCCAGTTTAATTGCCGTAAAATGCCAAAAAATGTAATTTGGTCATGGCGGGGCGGTGACTATGGTTCCTTAGGTCGTATTTGATGTCCCAAACAAATATTAGGCGATCCAGTTCCGGCTCCGTCCCACGGCGTCGGGCTTGGGCCAAGGCAGGCAAAAATACAGGCACGACTTTCGGAATTCCAGTTTAATTGCCATAAAATGCCAAAAAATGTAATTTGGTCATGGCAGAACGGTGACTATGGTTCCTTAGGTCGTATTGGATGTCCCTAACAAATATTAGGCGATCCGGTTCCGGCTCCGTCCCCCGGCGTCGGGCTTGGGCCATGGCAGGCGAAAATAGTGGCACAACTGGTGCAATTCCAGTTTAATTGCTGTAAAATGCCAAAAAATGTAATTTGGTCATGGCAAGGCGGTGATTATGGTTCCTTAGGTTGTATTTGATGTTCAGGTTAGGCGATCCGGTTGCAGCTCCGTCCCACGGCGTCGGGCATGGGCCATAGCAGGCAAAAATACCGGCACGACTAGCGGTATTCCAGTTTAATTGTCGTAAAATGCCAAAAAATGTAATTTACTCATGGCGGGGCGGTGACTATGGTTCCTTAGGTCGTATTAGATATCCCGGAAAAATATTAGGCCTTCTGGTTCTGGCTTCATCCCACGACGTCGGGCTTGGGCCATGGTAGGCGAAAATAGTGGCACAACTAGCGAAATTCACGTTTAATTGTTGTAAAATGCCAAATAATATAATTTGGTCATGGCGGGGCGGTGACTATCGTTCCTTAGGTCATATTGATGTCTCGGACAAATATTAAGCGATCCGGTTCCAGCTCCGTCCCACGGCGTCGGGCTTGGGCCATGTCAGGCGAAAATGTAGGCACGACTGGCGTAATTCCAATTTAATTGCCGTAAAATGCCAAATAATTTGATCATGGCGGGACGGTGACTATGGTTCCTTAGGTTGTATTTGATATCCCGGACAAAAATTTGGCGATCCGTCTCCGTCCCACAGCGTCAGGCTTGGTTCTTGGCAGGCGAAAATAGAGGTACGACGGGCGGAATTCTAATTTAATTGCCACAAAGTACCAAAAATGTAATTTTGTCATGGCGGGCGATGACTATGGTTCCTTAGGTCGTACTTGATGTCCCGGACAAAAATTAGGCAATCCGGTTCCGGCTCCGTCCCACGACGTCGGGCCTTGGCCATGGCAGGCGAAAATACGGGCACGACGGGCGGAATTCCAATTTAATTGCCGTAAAATACCAAAAAATGTAATTTGGTCATGGTGGGGCGGTGACTATGGTTCCTTACGTCGTATTTGATGTCCCGGACAAATATTAGGCGATCCGGTTCCGGCTCCATCCCACGTCGTCGGGCTTGGGCCATGGCAGGCGAAAATAGAGGCACGACTTTTGGAATTCCAGTTTAATTGCCGTAAATTGCCAAAAAATATAATTTGGTCATGGCGGGGCGGTGACTATGGTTCCTTAGGTCATATTCGATGTCCCGGACAAATATTAGGCGAACTAGTTCCTGCTCCGTCCCACAGCGTCGGGCTTGGGCCATGGCAGGCGAAAATACAGGCACGACTGGCGGAATTCAAGTTTAATTGCCGTAAAATGCCAAAAAATGTAATTTGGTCATGGCGGGGCGGTGACTATGGTTCCTTCGGTCCTATTTGATGTACCGGATAAATATTAGGTGATTCGGTTCCGGCTCCGTCCCACGACGTCGGGCTTGGGCCATGGCAGGAGAAAATAGAGGCACGACGCGCGGAATTCTAATTTAATTGCCGTAAAGTGCCAAAAAATGGAATTTGTCATGGG
>NW_017675633.1:25325-26793 GCF_001879085.1 Nicotiana attenuata
GCACCAGGTGATCCGGTTCCGGCTCCATCCCACGGCGTCGGGCTTGGCCCATGGCAGGCGAAAATACAGGCACGACTTGCGGAATTCTAGTTTAATTGCCGTAAAATGCCAAAAAATATAATTTACTCATGGCGGGGCAGTGACTATGGTTCCTTAGGTCGTACTTGATATCCCGGAAAAATATTAGGTGATTTGGTTCCGGCTCCGTCCCACGACGTCGGGATTGGGCCATGGTAGGCAAAAATAATGGCACGACTGGCGGAATTCTAGTTTAATTGCTGTAAATTGCCAAAATATGTAATTTGGTCATGTCGGGGCGGTGACTATAGTTCCTCTAGGTCGTATTTGATGTCCCGGACAAATATTAGGTGATCCGGTTCCGGTTCCGTCCCACGGCATCGGGGTTGGGCCATGGCAGGCGAAATACAGGCACGACTGGCAGAATTCCAGTTTAATTGCCGTAAAATGCCAAAAAATGTAATTTGGTCATGGCGGAGCGGTGACTATGTTTCCTTGGGTCGTATTTGATATCCCGGATAAATATTAGGTAATTCGGTTCTGCTCCGTCCCACGACGTCGGGCTTGGGCCATGGCAGGAGAAAATAGAGGCACGACGCGCGGAATTCTAATTTAATTGCCGTAAAGTGCCACAAAATGGAATTTTGTCATGGGGAGGCGGTGACTATGGTTCCTTAGGTCGTATTTGATATCCCGGACAAATATTAGGCCATCCGGTTCTGGCTCCATCCCACGGCGTCGGGATTGGGCCATGGCAGGCGAAAATAGTGGCATAACTAGCGGAATTCCAGTTTAATTGCTGTAAAATATCAAAAAATGTAATTTGGCCATGGAGAGGCGGTGACTATGGTTCCTTCGGTCGTATTGATGTCCCGGACAAATATTAAGCGATAGGGTTCCAGCTCCGTCCCACGGCGTCGGGCTTGGGCCATGGCAGGCAAAAATGCAGGCACGACTGGCGGAGTTCCAGTTTAATTGCCGTAAAATACCAAAAAATGTAATTTGGTCATGGCGGGCGGTGATTATGATTCCTTAGGTCGTATTTGTTGTTCAGGACAAATATTAGGCGATCCGGTTCCGGCTCCGTCCCACGGCGTCGGGCTTGGGCCATAGCAGGCAAAAATAGTGGCACGACTGGCGGAATTCCAGTTTAATTGCCGTAAAATACCAAAAAACATAATTTGGTCATGGTGGGGCGGTGACTATGGTTACTTAGGTCGTATTTGATGTCCCTGACAAATATTAGGTGATCCGGTTCTGGCTCCGTCCCACGGTGTCGCGCTTGGGCCATTGCAGGCGAAAATACAGGCACGACTTTCGGAATTCCAATTTAATTGCCATAAAATGCCAAGAAATATAATTTGGTCATGGAGGGGCGGTGACTATGGTTCCTTAGGTCATATTTGATGTCCCGGACAAATATTAGGCAATCCGTTCCGACTCGTCCACG
>NW_017675633.1:26813-63017 GCF_001879085.1 Nicotiana attenuata
CGAAAATACATGCACGGCTGGCGGAATTCCAAGTTTAATTGTCGCAAAATGCCAAAAAATGTAATTTGGTCATGGCGGGGTGGTGACTATAGTTCCATAGTCGTATTTGATGTCCCGAACAAATATTAGGCGATCTGGCTCCGGCTCCGTCCTGCAGTGTCGGGCTTGGGCCATGGCAGGCGATAATTCAGGCACGACGGGCGGAATTCCAGTTTAATTGCCGTAAAATGCCAAAAAACATAATTTGGTCATGGTGGGGCAATGACTATGGTTCCTTTGGTTGTATTTGATGTCCCAGAGAAATATTAGGTGATCCGGTTTTGGCTCCATCCTATGGCGTCGGGCTTGGGCCATGGCAGGCGAAAATAGTGGCACGGCTGGCGCAATTCCACCTTAATTGCTGTAAAATGCCAAAATATCTAATTTGGTCAAGGCGGGGCGGTGACTATGGTTACTTAGGTCGTACTGATGTCCCGGACAAATATTAGGCGATCCGGTTCCGGCTCCGTCCCACGGCGTCGGGCTTGGGCCATGGCAGGCGAAAATACAGGCACGACTGGTGGAATTCCAGTTTAATTGCCGTAAAATGCCAAAAAATGAAATTTGGTCATGGCGGGCGGTGATTGTGATTCCTTAGGTCGTATTTGATGTTCAGGACAAATATTAGGCGATTCGGTTACGGCTCCGTCCCACGGCGTCGGGCTGGGCCATAGCAGGCAAAAATAGTGGCACGACTGGCGGAATTCCAGTTTAATTGCCGTAAAATGCCAAAAAATGTAATTTTCTCATGGCGGGGCGGTGACTATGGTTCCTTAGGTCGTATTAGATATCCNCTTGGGCCGTGGCAGGCGAAAATAGTGGCACAACCGGCGGAATTCCAGTTTGATTGCTCTAAAATGCCAAAAAACATAATTTGGTCATGGCGGGGTGTTGACTATGGTTCCTTAGGTCGAATTGATGTCCCAGACAAATATTAAGCGATCCGGTTCCAGCTCCGTCCCACGGCGTCGGGCTTGGGCCATGGCAGGCAAAATTAGAGGCACGACAGGCGAAATTCCAGTTTAATTGCCGTAAAATGCCAAAAAATGTAAATTGGTCATGGCAGGGTGGTGACTATGGTTCCTTAGGTTGTATTTGATGTGCCGAACAAATATTAGGCGATCCGGTTCCGGCTCTGTCCCACGGCGTCAGGCTTGGGCCATGGCAGGCGAAAATACAGACTCGACTTTCGAAATTCTATTTAATTGCCGTAAAATGCGAAAAAATATAATTTGGTCATGGCGGGGAGGTGACAATGGTTCCTAAGGTCGTATTTGATGTCGCGGACCTATATTAGGCGATCCGGTTCTGGCTCCGTCCCACGGCGTCGGGCTTGGGCCATGGCAGGCGAAAATACAGGCACGACGGGCGGAATTCCAGTTTAATTGACGTAAAATGCCAAAAAAATATAATTTGGTCATGGCGGGGCGGTGACTATAATTCCTTAGGTCGTATTTGATATCCCGGACAAATATTAGGCGACCGATTCCGTCTCCGTCCCACGACGTCGGGCTTGGGCCATGGCAGGCGAAAATACAGGCACGACTGGCAGAATTCCAGTTTAATTGCCGTAAAATGCCAAAAAATTTAATTTGGTCACTGCGGGACGGTGACTATGGTTCCTTAGGTCGTATTTGATGTCCCGAACAAATATTAGGCAATCCGATTCCGGTTCCGTTCCACGACGTCGGGCTTGGGCCGTGGCAGGCGAAAATACACTACCCTACCCAGATCACGGTGTGGGATAATACTGGGTATGTTGTTGTTGTTTTTGTCTGAACAACTTGCTGGTATATATGGCATAATCAATTTATTAATATAAACTAATGCGGTTAGTGTGCTCTTGAATTATTTTGTTTGCATAATCCTTTTTCTTGTTGTGCTAATTCTTATAGTTCCTGAGGACTCTTTTTCTTGTTGAAGTATATTTTCTAGTTTCTAATGTTATTTTTTCTATTTCATTTACTGCCTTCTAGTTGGGTATGGAACTCTGTCAATGTTTCACTTTTGATTGTTGTAGTTCAACATTTAGACCATGACGTTTCGGATCAAACAGTAAAGTATATTGAGAAATAGAGCTTCTTGTTAATTTCTTGAGGTGAAAAAACTTTGAATAATTACAGATAATAAAACTTTGAATAATTACAGGTGAAAAAGTATTGTACTAACAAGAAGCTTCCTCCTGAGAGGTGTTCCAATCAACTTATCTCTATTTCTCAATATAGTAGTTTAATTATTTCTGAGATGAATTGGTCAACGGGGTGAGGAGCCATAGTATAAGATTATAAGTTGTAGGACTATGTTGTTTGTAAAATTCACCAGCATCTTGCAACAGAAAGGGAAGCAGTAGAAGCAGTAGATCATCTATGGTATATTATTTATGCTTTGGTGGTTTATAACTCTGTCTATCATTCCATGTGATAATTTTTTTTCCTGGATTCCAGGTAATTGAAGAAAAGAACTTTAGCATACTTCCAATAAATAACTCTTTTATTACCCAGAAGAAATATTCTTGGTTCAGTTTGAAACTCTACCCTATTCCACAAGAGCAATGCTTATCCTGAACCTCACTATTTATATTTTAGCATTCAACTAAATTTATTTTCTGCCTTTTATTTTTTAATTAATTGTATGTAACCAAATCTATAAATGATTGAATTTTTGATGGTTTTGTAGGTGAAGCAAATGAACAAGGGTAGATGAATACGGTGAAGACCTTACTGAAGAGTATTGGTTGATCGCTCATAGACTTTAAGATGTTCTAGAATCTTGTATTTTAAACTATTTTGCAATCTTATGTATTAACTCTTGAATTGTCTAACAATATTATGTATTTTTCTTTTATATATGAATAATAATAATAATAGTTGAATATGTTGGATTCCAATTTTGTTGGTGAGTATTTCCTTTGTGATTTATATTAGTTTTAAGATATTATATTTTATTATATACGGTTGTAATAGCTCCTAATAACCGTTGCAATAGCTCCTAATAACTGTTGTAAAAGCTCCTAGTAACTGTTGCAAAAGCTCATAGTAACCGTTGCAAAAGCTTCTTGTAACCGTTGCAATATCTCTTAATAATGTTACCATAGCTCTTAATAACCGTTGCAATAGCCTCACATATCATTGCATATAATGATATCGCAACGATTTTGAACCGTTCCATTTGACTATATAACCGTTGCAATAGAATGTCCTATGACAACGCATTGAAAACCGCTGCAATAACGAACTTATTGGAATGGTTGTGCAACCGTTGCTAGAAATCGTTGCAACAGCTCTATTGGCACGTGACCTGGTGGAACGCCTCAAAAACCGTTGCAATACATCTATTGCAACGGTTTTACTATCTATGGCAACGATTTTAAAATCGTTGTCGTATCTCTGTTTTCTAGTAGTGGCACATAATTACACACTCTATACCTCTCGGTAGCTCGAGTGACTTTGCCCTAATTGGCTTTCTCAAGCCCAATTGGGTGTTCAAACAGTGCAAGCAAAATTGGCTCAAGTCGGGTATTACTATCTCTAAGTTTAGCCCTTTTATTGGGGCTATCAATCTCTTGAATACACCCCAATTCCTTGTTAGCCTGAATTTCCTAGTCTTAGACTCTCTTTCTCAAGAAGAATCTAAGTCATATAGGCACGAATAAGTGTTTGCAACCACCAATTCAACAATCAAAGTATGATTCAAGCTAAATATCATTAACCCATAAACAATTAAGCCCTAAAATTAAAGACCCGTTAAATACCCACACGAGGGTTGGGTCACAACCCTAGCTAATGGGTTTAGCTACTCAAAATCAAGGAAGAAATCAAAGATTTAGATGAAATAGAAGCCACAAGAAGTAATTACAAGAGTAAAATATAAGATTAATAGTTAACAATGCTCTAAAATTACTCTAAAAAGCAAAAAGTGGTTGTTCATGTGTTCCTCCTCACAACAAATACCCTAAAAATCTAAAAAAGAACTATTTATACACAGCTGAAATTTTCGGACAAAAATGCCCCTACGGAGATTCCTCTAACAACATAATATTGAGCGCCTTAGCGCTGGGACATCCGCGGTCGCGCAAAAGCAAGCATTGACCGCGTTTCTTCTCTTCTGATCTTGGTCTTGACTTGATTCCACTGGAAGCGGAAAATCACCGCCTCAACATAGTCTTCAACCGCGACCGCAAAATATGTTCGCGGACCGCGCTCTTCATTTGAGCCCAAATCTCCAGTCCTCTGATTCTAACTTTCACCCTCAGCGGAATATGGACCGTGGCCGCGTCAAGTAATTTTGTTGCCGCACAATTTCACTACGGGCAGCGGTGTCTGTTGAGCCCAAAAGTGCCTTCTCTGAATCTCAATCCGCTGAGAGCGTGAATATGGTCGCCTCAACGGTTCAACTTCCGCGGCCGCACTATTTCTTTGCTGTCAGCGCTTTTAGCTCAGCTTTGAACTTGTGCAGGTTTCACTTCTTTATGAGCTGGTTATGACTTTCTTGCCTCATTTTGACCAAACACTGCAAACAAGCATAATAAGTTAGTTTTCGGGAATACTTCTACACATTTTTTATCCAAAACCTAAGCAAAAAGGAGCGTAAGATACGCTAGAATCCCTAGTTATTAACATGCCATTAGAACTATTCCTTTGACTAACAATGAAGTTGAGTATGAGGCGTTGGTTGCAAGACATGAATTAGCCGGAGGACTAGGCTCCGAGGTGATTGAAGTAAAATGCAATTCCCAGCTGGTAGTGAACCAGATATATGCAGTCTTTGATACCAAAGAGGAGCGCATACAACAGTACTTAAATAAAGTCCAAGTATTACTTTTTCGGTTAGGGAGTGGCCGATAATTCATATCCCAAGGGAAGAGAACGCGGAGGCAAATGCGTTGGCCAATTTAGGGTTGTCCGCGGATATGAAAGGAGCC
This sequence comes from Nicotiana attenuata, assembly GCF_001879085.1. NCBI lineage: Eukaryota > Viridiplantae > Streptophyta > Magnoliopsida > Solanales > Solanaceae > Nicotiana > Nicotiana attenuata. Next base: position 31,774 of record NW_017675633.1, read on the forward strand.
GATTCCTGTGCAATTGTTCACCCGTTGCATTCGGTACTAGACGTGGATGAATATTGTGAAGTTAACTCGACCAACCTAATTTGGGATTGGAGAAATGAGTTTATAGAATAGTTTAGGCATGGAAAATTGCCCGAAGATCCTAAAGCTTCCCGAGCACTATGAACTAAAGTTGCTCGTTATTGCCTTATTGATGGTCAATTATACTAAAGGTCGTTTCAAAGTCCATTGGCTCGGTATTTAGGAACATCGGAGGCTGATTATGTGATGAGAGAAGTTCACGAAGGGGTTTGCAGAAATCATTTTGGTGATTTATTGGTGTTAAGTTGGTAAGGGCCAGTTGTCGTGCCCCCTTTTTCCTTCGAAACCGGGTTTATGACATTCGATTGGGACACTCTTTCCTTTTGGGAAAGGGGTTTTGAAATTTTAAAGAGTCGCCACCTAACGATTTTAAGGTGCGTTAGGGCACCTATAGGGTTCAACTATAGCTACATTTGATAACCAGAGATAGGGTAAGGGCTTGAAATTATCCCAAAGGGAAGGTGTCAGGCACCCCTCAGGATCTACTAGTGTGGTTCCCGGCCAGATAGTTCTTTGTGAATTTGTGCAATTAACACGTAAACAAACAAGGCTCAAATAAGAGGGGATTTTAAATACACAAGTTTTTGGAGATGATAAAATAAAGCAAAGTTTTGAAAGAGTTATAACTAAGCCTGCTGATGAATATAAAGGGTCCTAGGTTTATTTGTAATATGGATCACATCAATGCAATACCCGGTAATCACTCCTCAAAAGAGGGGCTACACGTGGTATTAGCACACCGATCATCATATCCATATCTACCCTTCCCACCCCGTAAAGGTATTTAAAGCGCGGATTGGTCTCGAACTCTATTGCGTGCTATTACCCGTCCCATTCCTATCAGTCCTGGAGGAATTTAGGACTACTATTCCTATAATGGGGAGGATTTAGGTTGACCCTTAGGTTTAAAGGCAAAAGGCTAAGGCGACATACAAAACACTTAGGACTTCATTTAAAAAAGGGAAAACATGTAGGCAGTTAGAGGCTCATATTCCTCCGCAAATAGTACATATAAATAGCACGACTCAAGCACAGTTAAAGTCTAAATTTTAAAAATCCTAATACATAGGGGATTTGAGTTAGAACTAGATTCATTATACAGCTCAGATAAGAAGTCCGAATCAGGCCTGCCTGCTGGTTGTAGCAGTTGCTAATTAGATAAAGGCGGATCCCATTTTATCATTATTATTGCCTAAGGCTTGCCTAGGCGTAATAGTGATGTCCTAGGAGCATGATATCTATTGCTGGTTAGGAATGTAGTAAAGCAGTAAACAGTTCTAAACGAGCGATTTAGATCCTATAGGCATGCTTTCTAAACTGCATTGATAAAGGAGTAGGTTGTTTAAACTAATTCAGAATAGTACGAGTCAAACTGATTTATAGCTAAACTGGTTTTACATCCTATAGGCATGATTTCTATTATAACTGATTTTTATTCCTATAAACATGGTATCTAGGTATTTAAGGCTAATTTTGGTCCTATAGGCCTGGTATCTGATTGAACATGAAATGGAGTAGGCAGGATTTATTTGATCCCAGCGGAATTCCTATAGGCATGATCTCTATAAAAAGATTGATATTAACCATATAGGCATGACATCTAATTTAGAAGTTGATCTTAGCTTTGTGAGCATGATGTCTGATTATAGCCATTAGATCCTATAGGCAGGATATCTAAGTGTGGAAGTAAAACATGCAGAACTTTATTAAACAGATCCTATAAGTAGGATATCTAAGTGTGGAAGTAAAGCATGCAGAATTTACTAAACGGATCCTGTAAGCAGGATATCTAAGTGTGGAAGTAAGACATGCAGAATAGATCCTATAGGCAGGATATCTAAGTGTGGAAGTAAGACATGCATAACAGATCCTATAGGCAGGATATCTACCCTTAAAAACATGCATAATTGCCCCATCCCTTTTTACTAGCCAAACCCCAATGTTTGTTACAAATTATTACAGACCAAATACTTAAATTACAAAAGAAGTGCAGAAATGAGAAATTACAACCAAAAAAAGCCTGATCTTGACTTCCTGTCTGAGTTATATAATTAATCACTTCAGATGCCCATGGTGTTCAAAGCCTTTCTCAATACCTGGGTGTATCAAAGTTCCCTAAGGGTCTCAAGGGACCCCTGGCAGTGTTTACACCCAGGTTTGCATAACCAGACAAGAATGAGTGTAGTATGGAAGGGACAGCCCTTATGTGTCCAAGTTCAGAGGGAGCTCAAGGGTCCCAAGGCAAGGCTCACACAAGAGGGGCAGAACCTAAGTTCTAAGAATATAGTGAAAGTGCAGGACAGGGATTGATTAAAACTGAGTTGGAAATAGTAAGTATTAAAGGGTGATTTGAAAAAAAATAGTAGTAGTAGAGCTTAAAATACACAGAAATCAGTAGTTACACAAAGGGTTCGAGGGGTCTTGGGAACACATTATATGAAGCATATGACCCCAGAGAGGGGCAGGTTTGGTCATGCACAGCAATAGCTGGTGCTGTCATGGACACAAACCAACCAAAGGAAAAACACATAGAGGGGATATGGGGTTTGGGATTCATAAGTCAGCAAATCACGTAACAAGCGACTGACAGAGTGCATACATAGGGAAACATTAATCTAAAAGGGGAAGGGAACAGATTTAAGCATGCTAGTAATGTAAAAAAGACCGCAGAAACATAAGCAGAAGTACACAAGAATGAGAAAACTGAAGCAACTAAAGAAAGCATGTTGTTGTTGAGGCTTGAAAAATTAACTAGGACATACCAGTAGAGAAGCAAAGTGCAGTAAGGAAAAGTAAGCAAGATTCCACAGTCTAGCTTTGGCTTTCAGCCGGCTAGCCAAAACAATAGCACAAATAGCAGTAAAGAAAGAGAGAGTTTTAAGTGTGAGTGTGTGTTTTTGAACTCAAGTTGTTCCTCTTAAAGAAAAGAGGGGGTGGGTATTATAGTTTTGAAAACAAGTGATAAGTAAGGTAATAAGTAAAGTCTTAACACAAACATAGAAACAATCACAAGTCAGAATCAATTAACACAAGTGATTCCCTTTAATTAAGGAATCAATGTTTAACGGGTACTAACAGGTTTCATTTAAGGAAAGAAAAATTAAGTTTGGACAGATTGATTATTGCCATATAAGGGGCAGTAAAAGCATGCAGTAAACAATCAAGTCTAAGTACAAAATAGGCTTATTTTGAAAAGGATTCAGCAAGGTAAAATATCGCAGTAAAGGGAAAGGAATCAATTAATTTAAACAAGCGAGTGAAATTAGGGTTAATAAAAGAAAAGCTTTTGCAATCGGTCACAAGATCAACCAAGGAAGAAACATGATTCTGCACTTCAGTATATAAATAGAGTGAACAGAAGCATCAGCCATGCGAGGCCAAACACATTGGAAAAAGAGATATCACAAACATACAGTAGTGACAGAAATAAGCTAGGATTCAGTAGTAAGAAAAATATTCGAGGCATAGTAGTCAAGTAGGTCAAGTCACATAGAATCAATAGTGAAGAAAAACATAGTACCAGATAAGAGAAGTCAGAAACGGGTAAAGGTCTCACAGTGGTAACAAGTGAGAAAACTTCTAAGAAATTTAGGGCTTCAACAGTAGTCGAGTTTAAGAGATGGTAAGAACTCAAAATCAAGCAGGTTAAACGAGGAAAATAGAGTCTGAAACAAACAAGTGCACATTTAAACAAACAGTCTCAGAACTCGGATAAGACTAAAAGGAACTAGGGTTTTTAAACATGCTGAAATAGATAGAAGAACAACATGAGCAAATCGTTTTAAACATAGCAAAATCACAACAACATTAAGATCAGAGAAGAGATCTTTTGAAAGACTTAAAGGAAAACCCTAATCGTTGAAAAGTGAAGAGTCATTTTGAAAGAAAAGTCAAAGAACCTTCGAGAAACACTTAAAAAGTTCATAGTAAGCACAGATCTAAGATAGATCTGAAAGAAATCGAAAGGTCTTAGAGATTAGGGTTTCAGAAAATCCAAAAGAAATGAGAAAGATCTCGAAAGTTAATGATCTAACCAGAAAAGTCAAGGATCCGCCTTGAAAGGCCATGAATGGCCGGAGAAAGGTTGTGGATGGCTGGAGAAAGGCCATGAACAACAGTCGAGCAGGACTGGACCAGACTCCTTCGAGGTCTGGTCATGAAACCACAAAACCAAACATCCAGGAGCCATAGGAGGCTGATACACGTCCTAAATGACCACGAGGGGCCATGGATTAGGTAGGTATTAGGGTGGATTAGGGTAGGATTAAAGGGCGGCGGCTAGGGTTCAGGTGAGGTTTCAGAGCGAATTGAGAGAAGGGGAATTCAAGGGCGGCGGGTGGTGGAAAATGATTTAGGGTAAAGGGTTGGTTTGGGTTAAAAATGGTAAGGGGAGCTGGTGGCCGTTGATCATTTTGATCAACGGCCTAGATTGAATGGGGTAGGTAGGGATCCGGGTTGGGTCGGTTAAATTGGGTAGAGGTCGGGTTAATATTGAAATTGGGCTGGGGAAATTGGGGGCCTGATTTGGGTCATAATTGAAACCCCATTTGGGCTACAATTTAAATAGCCACTTTTCCCTTTTAATTTATATAAAATAGTAAATGAGTTCCTGAAAACAAATTGAAAGCACTAAAGCGATTTATAATATATAACACTTTAAAGATATAGGACTTGATTTCATGAATATAAACACAATTAAATCTTAAAGAGGCTAGTATTGCAATTATGCACTTTAGCTTTGAAAAAAATACTAAATAAATTTTTAAAAATATGCCAAAATTACCTTAGCTATATTTTAGCATAAAGATGAAAATCCAATAGATGGTTTTCCAAAAAATAATAATTTTGGAAATGATTATTGGGTTTTTTATGGATAAAAAAGGGAAATAAATTGATTTAAAAACCTTTAAAAATTATGGAAAATAGTAAAACACTTGAATATTCTTACATATGCATATATATGCCATTTTGAAGTTATTTTGCATATTAAAAAATATATAGGAAAAATTTGGGTGTCAACACCGGTTACTATTGGCCCCTGATGGAACAAGACGTGAAGGCATTTGTACAAAAATGTGATAAGTGTCTCGTCATGCGTAATTAGTGCATCAGTCGACGGAGCTCCTGCATTCGGTGGTCTCACCCTGGTCATTCATGAAATGGGTAATGGATATAGATGGTCATTTGCCTTAAGGGCCCGAGCAAGTAAAGTTTCTTTTAGTTTTAACTGATTATTTTACTAAATGGGTTGAAGCAAGTGTTTTTAAAAAGATTGGAGAGCGAAAAGTGATTGATTTTATTTGGGATTATATCATTTGCTGATTTGGGGTACCAAAAGAAATTTCTTGTGACAATAGGCCACAACTTATAGATTCCAAAGTCACAAAGTTTCTGGAAGGATTAAATATCAAAAGAATCACATCTTCCCCAATCATCCAAGCGCTAACGGTCAAGCGGAGTCAACCAATAAGGTGATAATTCAAAACCTCAAAAAAAAATTAGGGGATGTTAAAGGCAATTGCCCAGAAGAGCTACCGAGAGTATTATAGGCATATCGAACAACAACAAAGTCAAGCATGGGAGAAACACCCTTTTCACTTATGTACGGTGCGAAAACATTGGTACTGGTAGAAGTCAGGGAACCGACCATAAGGTATTCCCAGGCAAGCGAGGAGGAGAATAATGAAGCAATGTTAATTAAGCTGGATTTGCTTGAAGAGCGTCAGAATTTTGCATATATAAGGATGGTGGCACAAAAGCAAAGAATGAAAAGAAACTATGAACGTAGAGCAAATCTTCAATATTTTAAGTTGGAAATTTGGTTTTACGGAAAATAACTCAAAGTACCCGAGAAGTCAATGTTGGAAAGCTAGGACCGACGTGGGAGGAACCTTACCGAATTTCAGCTATAACCGGTAAAGGTTCATATCAGTTGAAAAATCAAGATGGAGTAAAATTACTAAGCAATTGGAACCTGATTCACCTCAAAAGTATTGTTGTTGAAGATCTTTGTTGATACTCAAAGTATGTGTTGCACTCTTTTTCCCTTCGCCCAGTTTTTGTCTTAATTAGGTTTTTTTGGAAAGGTTTTTAGTAAGGCAGCAACGTAAAGCGTACTACGAAGAAGGATCATCAGCGATAACAAGAACTCAGTATACGAATTCTCATACTTAGTATTCGAACAGTAGGGGAGGAACTATTGTATATCAGAGCACTAAAAGTGACATAAAGACCGGAGACTGTTAGAACCGAAAGTTATATCTTATCAAGATCAAGGACAGAATGATCAGTCATGTAAAGTTAAGTAGTACAAGTTAGCTACATTTATTGATAGCTTTATTTACTTAAGAAAATAAATGTTTATACAAACGTACTTTTAGAAATGGAAGGAATAAATTGACGTCCTTTTATTTTTATTTTATTTCTTGTCCAAGTTATATATTAAGACTTTTCTCATTTGAGAGTTAGTTAAACTTCAAATGCTTGTGCCTGAATGAACAGGAGACGTCCTCTTCAAGAGCACAGTAAACATAAAGGTCCTTTCTTGTGAAATCCTCATAGTTAAAGGGTAAACACCAGAAGTACGAATGCCCAGAATCAAAGTTATCATATGTGAAAAAAAATCCGAACTTTATCAAATAAAAGAATGTTTTGCACGAAAATTAGGCAAAAAATATCTATTATTTATTATAATGCCAAACTCAATAGAAGTTTCGGCATAGTTACAAGAAATATATACATTACATCAATTGGTTTTTCCTACAGGGTCCGAGGGAAGAGAAGTATCTTCTACATCTCTTACAGATGAAGGTAGTTCTGCATCCATTCAGTACCTTCATACTTATCTTCTTCTTCAACTTCCTCTTCGGTTCCCAAGTACTTAGTACTTGTGCTCGAGGAGCTTGAAGTAGTGGAACGAGCGTGAATGTTATTATAGGCAGTTGTCTCCAATTCAAGAGCTTCAGTGATGCAACCATCCATATTTGCAATGTCTTATTTGGCCTCCTCCTAAGTCTTCCTCCTCATGTGGTAAATCGCATAAGTTTTCTCGAGGAGGAAGGAGTCTTCTTGATCTTGAAATTTGGTTCGAAGCTTGTTGATTTTGGAATGTAGCTGTTTGTTTTCAGCCCTCATAATGCCATAAATTCAGTTAAGGTTAGTATTTATCCTCGTATTTTCGTGGTTCTTCTCAAAGACCTTTTTGAGTCTTTCCTGCATTTTGGCTTACTTATGCTCGGTAGCAGTAGCCTCCTCAATTTTGGAATGCAAGCTTGCTTCCAGATTATGGATTTGTTCCATGGAATCATACTTAAGTTCTGCTGCTACAGTCACAACGTCATGTAGCTCAACCCACTTGGTTTTCAACTCCTCAAGTTCTTCGAGCGGTTGTGTGGCCTCTCGGCTGTGAGCTATTTTTTCTTGCTTAGATTTCTCTAACATGGCTTGAAGTACACCCATTGTAGCAAGACTTGCTTCTAAAGGCAGGAGACGCTTAGCAAGTTGATTTCGTTCAATAGAAATTTGATCTCGTTCAGTAGCAAGTTCTTCTTTAGCCTGGATCTTCTTTTGCAAGCCCTCGGAGGCGAGGAGGTTAGCCTGAGAAAGTTAAAAATTAAAGTTATTAAGGGCTATGTCTAGCAAGAGAAAAGGGAAGAAAGAAGTATGAGATGACACCTGAGCAGAGAAGTGCATGTTGTTATTGATCAGACACTCTGTAGAAAGAATTTCCATCTTCCGTCGGTCCTTATTGGAAGCCAAGGCCTTCAAGTAGTCAGCAAAGTCCACCGTCTTGAAGAGTAAATGACACTCATTCGAAATCGAGAGAGTGACGCTACATTTTCCATCGGGGTTTCGAATGGGTACCGGGAAAATATTCTCGATGTTCCCATAATCAGGTGACCGAGGGGAACAGACATCTTCCATTCATTCAGTTGGAGCAGGTGGCGAGGCAGAAGCTGATGCTGCTGCAATTGGTGTTGAAGTAGAAGGTGGAGGAATATCAGAGATAGAATGCCTCTGATCGAAAGCAACAAATGGAGCCCGAAAACGAAACTCTCCATTTTCAACTACTTTCATTTCTATGAAGAGTCCTTGAATTTCATTCGGTTGGGCATCCGATTGAGCAGGGGATTTTCTTCTTTTCCTCTAAAGAGAAGCTACTTCATAGTCATCGGTTTCTTCTTCGTCAAGGACCACTGTGGTTGGTCCAGCTGGAGCTTCTTTTGTTGAAGGTTTCTCCTAAGTCTCAGTCGTGGAGGTACGTCTTCTTTTTGGGTTATTATCCTTAGCTTGGGGACTCAAGGAAGATGGACCTTCATCAGAAGTAAGAGCAGTATCACGAGCCCTCTTCTGGTCAAGGATGACTTGAATTTGTTGATGGGCCACCGTTGGATCATGAGAGACCTCAACAACGGGGTAAATAAAGACCCCTTCGGAAGGCCTGCGCATTATGATGGAGAGTTAGCAAATTCGTACTCCGTCATGTTGGAGATTGAAAAGGGAAAAGAGAAGTTTTACTTACTATGGTTCTTGACCTTCCAATTAAACTTGAATGAAATTTCTTTCCACCTACGGGAGTTTAGGGTTGAGAAATCTAAAATCTTCTGTACCTATTGGGTTAGGTTTCAAACCAATGGTGGAACCCAACGGGTAGCTAAAATAAGATTAAAAACATTAGCCAAAGAAGGGATTTTATTTAACGCAATAGAAAAAAATTATCTGAAAAACTTACGAGCAAAGTTCCAAAATACATGGATAGCGAGTACTGTTGCCCGAAGGGTGTCCCCGGTGGCGGTGGCAACGAACCTTTCTATCTAACTACGGTCATTATTATCATCGATACCGGTAAAGATGGCATGGTGACCCCATTTTCCGAGTTTGATCATGCCTCCACAAAATTTTAGGGGAGTAGAGGTTGATAAAATGAGAAAGAGTGAGGGTTTCTCTGGTCCTGGAGCATAATACCCGAAGGAAAACCACCATACGCTATAGTAATGGGCTTACATGAGCCGAGCAAATTTGATAGTGGTGGCAAAACTCTAAAATAATGGGATTAATGTCTTGACACATTCTTAAATTAAAAGAATATGTATAAAAGTACATGAACCTTTGTTTGTTAAAGGTGACTCTTTCCACTTCATTGGGGCCTCAGATCTCAATTTTTTTCCAGTCACAATCTTCCTTGACAACAGAAATACTAGCAGGGTGGATGAAAGAAGGATATATGTTGATAGGCAAATTTCTATCATTTTTGGAGTTAATAGGTTCATTTTGTACTTGAAGATCTGTGTCAGAGTTTAGTTGAGAGGGTATGATTGTGTTGGTGATAGAGGAACCGACATCGGCTTTCTTGGTTTTGTTCTTCTTATAAGAGTCACCACCGATGTGAAGGTTAGAGTTTCCATGGACAGAAGTAGTAAAAGACATGGTGGTAGAAAATTTGAGTAAGAAAATTTTATTGTGAAAAGGAGTTTGCAGAAAAGTTTTAAGAAAATTCGAAGAAGAAGAATTTGCAAAAGCGAAAGGTACAAATGATGAGTAATGGAGAAGTTTATAGGCGGCAGAGTTCATTGTTATCATTACCTTGAAAACTGACAAAAATATTTGCCGAATCATGGGATAACATGTGTTCGGCTCATTAAGTGCAAGGAGGCGTGCGTCCTTTCAAGTGTCAGAAACTGTTCAGAACTTTTCCACTAAGGAAAAGGATCTTATCTACTTCCCCTAACACAAGTTTTGTCACCGAAAAATAGGGGGACTATCTGTATGGGGTAAAATTAATGAGCGACAGATCGATGCTCGACGACTTGACACATGGATGTAAAGGAAAAGTGAGATATGAGTCAGCAAATAGCTGGCACCAGCTATGAACATGTAACCGGTGCTATATAAGTTCCGAGGGCATTGGGTCGACGGCTGTTTGAGTTAATTCTGCTAGTACGTACAATTTGAAGAGTTAACCCAATTAGTGACATTAAAAGTGCCCGTCATGGATGCATTGGACAGGCTACACGGACCCATCGAGCCTGTTAAAAGTGCTCAGTATATCAAATTGGGGCAAGTGCACGGATAGCCATTCTCAGGAATGCTATTGAGAGATTAGCCAATACTTATTTTGTTATAAAATTTTAAACTAAAAATCTTAATTTGAGGATATTCTTGTCCCCAAAAAATAAATCGAAAACTGAAATTCAAGATGACTAATTTCTAAATAGCAGCACTTTAGAGTGGCTACCCGGTGTCATTTCTACGATCAAATTTCGGGAGAAATTTAAAAATAGCCAGATTTACAACTGGTCGTTCAAAAATAGCCCAATTTCAAAAATAATCGAAATTTAGCCACTTTTTATGTAAAGATAAATTTGAGCGAAAACACTGTTCAAAACCCGGAAAATACTCTAGTATATTATGCTGGAGTTCCAGCATAAGTATACTTGAACTCCAGCATATTATACTGGAGTTCCAGGATAGTATGCTGGAACTCCAGCATAATATGATGGAGTTCCAGCATAAGTACACTAGAACTCCAGCATAATATACTGGAGTTCCAGCAAGTATATTGGTCCAGTATAATATACTGGAGTTTGGAGCACCAGTGCTCCAGTCTCCAGTATATTATATTGGAGTCGGCAAAGTATACTGGTCCAGCATAATATGCTGGAGTTCATACACAAGTGCACATGCTGGACCGGTCTTTATTGCAGCAAAACGGTGGCTATTTTTCATTGACTTGGTAATCGCCGGCTATTTTTGATTGACCCGTCCAAAAATTGGTTATAACGTGCCCAAATCCACTAACCCGTCCAAAGTTTAACCCGAATCTATCCCATCCATAGGTAAGTAGTCATTTTCTCCTTTTAACAAACACTAGCTTTGTTTCTTCTCTCTCCCATTTACTTTTCTTCTTCTATTAAAAGATATCCCCAGCAGATCCATTTCTCTTTGATCTAACAAGGAAGAAGAAAAAATGGAAGCGTTTTACTTTCTGGTATTTGGGGCTTTGTCAGCAGTGGTAGCTGCATTGGAGCTGAGCAAAACAAGCAAAGATCGAATAACAACCTCACCTGCTTTCAATTCTTTCAAGAACAACTACATCCTTGTTTATTCTCTCATGATGGGTATCTTCCTTTTTTCTTTTTCTTTTCTATCATATATAATGCATTACCCTATTTTGAAATTCTTGTATATTCATTCATGCAAAAAAAATTCTTTATTTCTTGTTTAAATCAATATAATGCATTACCCACTTGTAAAATTTATGGGTCTTGAGTCTTTTGATTTGGTAATTTCCATTAAAGATTGCATTTTTTTGTTTTTGATCCAACCATTCAGTGTGATAATGTAGTTTGTTTTCTTGAATTCTTCCTTTGTCAAAATTTCAATCATGGTTATGATAGCTTAAGTTAGGCATCTGTTTGCGTCTACACGTTTTTTGGGTCCTTTTTACCAATTCATCGTGTACAGCATGGGATATAAGCAAACAACAGATTTCGGGGTTATCAAAAGCATATAAATATGTATACATATCATGTATGGATGGTGTAAACACCAGTGGCGGAGGCAGGAATCCTAACTATGGGATTCAAAAAAATATCTGCTAAAATGCTATACCTAGAAGCTTCCCTTGTGTAAAGAGGATTCAACAGTGTATATATAGAAGAAGATAATTTTTTACCCTACTTGCACGGTGTAATATCTAAATGAAATAAGATTCAATTGAACACCCCCCCCCCTGGGGGGTGGGGGGTGTAAACAGAAAGTTTGGTATATGGAGAATGGTACATACAAAATTACTTGGGGAAAAAATATAAGCAAATTTTGGCTACTTAGCTTTCAGGGAGAGTTGAACACATAACTCTAAGGTTATGATACCTCAGCCTTGGCCATTAGATCATGCACTTATTTCATGCTTCTTCAACAACCAGAGTTCGTTTAGATTTTATTTTTAGTCGTTTGCTTTTTAGTTTTTTGAATATTACTCTTGGGTTCTTAACTTTACTATTTCCCATATTGGTCAAATAAACCATGATATTTCAGTAACGGGGCGTAGGTGCTTTACTGTGACTTCCAAGTGTGGCTTGTCTCATATCTTATAAAGATTGTATTAGCTGTTTCTACTATTTTCTGAAGTTAGGTAAAAGAGAATGAAATTATGTTTGCAAGTTTGTAAAAAAGTGTGCTGATAAATTTTCTATGGGCCAAAGGGTAATTTTGATTCTTAATTCATACTCCATAGCAAACATGCTTTAAAGATTAGGATTTATAAAACTGCACTAACACAAGAGAGATTGTTTGCGGAACACTGAAGCATCCACTTTAAACGAATCCACTTTACAACCTTTAAATCTATTAGCTATTTAGCTTGTGCTGAATTTGGCACACAAGATGAGATTAGTGTTTCAAAGCACATATGATCTTCAATTGGAGAGCCAGTCTCTCTAAGAAGAAAGGGAATGAATAAATGAACTTTCTCTTGAGCATAATGAAGGTCATATAAAAGCTTTAATTTTGCAAAAAGAAAGAAATTATCAATATATTAATTGCTTGGTTTCTCATCTTATTGATACAAGCTTACCACGTGGACATATAAACTCGGTGAATAACGAGTTTCTCCTCTTTTTCCATAATGGCATCATGATTGTTAGTTGTGTGGGTATGCATGTGTTTGCTTATCTTTATATCATACCTCTGTCTATACATGTATACTGTTGATCATGCAGAGACTGCAATTCTAGCCCCTTAAGTTACTGAGATCCTTTTTCTGGCAATAGCTGGTGATTGGCTGCAGGGTCCGTATGTCTACTACCTTTACACAACATATGGATATGGGAAGGGTGAGATTGGCCATCTCTTTATTGCTGGCTTTGGATCTTCCATGCTGTTTGGAACAATTGTTGGATCCTTGGCAGACAAACAGTATGCCCGCTATATTTTCTTAATTGAATGCTTTTCTTTTTAATTTTGAGCGTTACAATCACACTCAAATTTTTTCTAGGGGCCGAAAGCGGGCCTGTGTCACGTACTGCATCACTTACATTTTGAGCTGTATCACCAAACATTCTCCTCAGTACAAAATTTTGATGTTGGGCCGTATATTAGGAGGAATTGCCACCTCTCTCCTTTTCTCAGCCTTTGAGTCTTGGCTTGTCGCAGAGCATAATAAGGTGCTTAAATTCTTTTATGATGACTTGCCTTGGTGTTCTTTTAAGATCCCTGCCAACGATTGGACACATTCCACTATCAATTATTATTAATTTTTTGGGGTTAGAAAGTTATTATTTGTAAGAATTTTTAGTTTCATTCTTCTGTAATAAAGCAGCAAACTATTCTTACTTAAGTATACATTATACATCAAAAAGCCATCTACAACTAAGAATGTGTATCCTTAGTTCACTCATATCTGATGGTAGTATCATGTACCATCATGTTCTCTGATGTATTCCTCTTTCAATGAATTTGATTTTGTATCTTATCTTGCAGAGGGGTTTTGATCAACAATGGCTATCATTAACATTCTCAAAAGCAATATTTCTTGGCAATGGTCTTGTGGCTATTTTGTCGGGGCTATTTGGAAATGTTCTTGTGGACACACTAAATCTGGGTCCTGTTTCTCCTTTTGATGCTGCTTCATGCTTCCTTGCTATTGGTATGATCATTATACTGTCATCTTGGACTGAGAATTTTGGTGACCCTTCAGAAAGCAAAGACTTACTTACCCAATTCAAGGGTGCTGCTGTGGCAATTGCTTCTGGTAATTTTCAAATTTTAGCTTTGCTCCCTTCTTCTGACCTTATTTCATCTCTGCGGACAAGTATATCATAGGATGTGTTAGTAAAAGAAAGAACTGATTATAATGCAATGGAGAGACTTTTTGATTCTTCCTTGACTTGTTTTTAGTGCTCCAAATTTCAATTCAATGCAACTTTTTCAAATTATCTGACGCATCTGCAGTAGGTTACAATCTTATTCTACTTGTGTTATTCGACGGTTTTCTAACAAAGATAGTACAGTTGGAAAAGCTTTTTTGCGTTGTACTTTATTTGTGAAGCTTCTCTAACAGTTCTTCTCTTACGTAATCAGATGAGAAAATTGCACTGTTGGGTGCTATACAGTCACTATTCGAAGGTTCGATGTATACTTTCGTATTCCTGTGGACTCCTGCTCTGAGCCCTAATTCAGAGGAGATTCCTCATGGCTTCATCTTTGCAACTTTCATGTTGTCTTCAATGTTGGGCAGCTCCCTTGCATCTCGATTACTGGCTCGCTCATCTCTCAAAGTTGAGAGCTATATGCAGATTGTTTTTGCAGTATCTGCTGTCTGTCTCTGTATCCCTGTCTTCACAAGTGTAAGAAAGAATCCTAGGGGTTGCTTTTATTAAACATAACTGCAGGTGTCATAATTCTTTTTTTTTCTCACTAACTCCACTACTTCTTTTTCACTTTAAACAGTTATTGGTGACACCTGCTAATGAAAAAGGTGGAGGCATTTCTTTTTCTGGATGCATTCAGCTTCTTGGTTTTTGTGCATTTGAGGCTTGTGTTGGAATATTTTGGCCTTCTATAATGAAAATGAGGTCCCAGTACATTCCTGAGGAGGCTAGGAGCACAATCATGAACTTTTTCCGCATTCCTCTTAATATCTTCGTTTGCGTTGTGTTGTACAACGTGAGTTTCCTTTTCCTATCTAACTATTACATCAACCTAAGTAATATTGTATCATTTACTTATCATTGTACTTCTATATATTATGTAATTTTAGGCAGAGTAGCTCTAAGCTATGTTGCTTGGACTCTCCGAAAATGTTGCCAGGTGCGTGTCGGTTTCTCCAAAAGCAGTGTATTTTTAGAGAATCCGACACGGGTGCGGCAGTATTTTGGAGAGTCCGCACAACATAGGCTCTAAGAAAAAAAGATACTAGCTTATAACCCTGTGTTGTGGCAGGCAGTGCTAAGTAACAAAGGCACGCACTATGTGTGATGTATATCCTCATACAAAGATTGCCCTTTATATGATTACTGATCCATTTTTCTTTTGTTCAGGTTGACGCATTTCCAATAACTGTTATGTTTGGCATGTGCTCAATTTTCCTCTTTGTGGCATCAGTCTTGCAGAAACGCCTCTCTGTTGTTGCTGAAAAGTCAAGTAAGAATAGCTTCCAATTGTCTTTTTAGTCCTTACTGCGAGTTTGATAGAAAGTTAGCGCAACGAATGACTCAGCATTGGAGATATGAGATTATGTGAACAATAGTCAACTCTGTAATACTAATATAGATTTTGGGACCAATGTTTCTTGCCTTCACGGGGTAGGGGTAAGGTTTGCGTACAGACTACTCTCCCCAGACCCCACATGTGGGAATATACTGGGTATGTTGTTGTTGTTGTTTCTTTTCTTCATCAAAAACGATAATACTCATTTTAGTAGGTCAGATCTGTGTCCCGGGGTTTGTTGAAGGGTTAACTATCCGAAAGTTGACACAGATATAAGATTTTTCTTTGGTTGATGCATTTGCAGAAACTCAAGATTGGGCAACACACAAGGAGAGAGAAATGGAAACCGCGCCCCTGAATGCCTAAGTTGATGCAAGTCGCTGGACTCATTAATTCAGCGAGGTTATGCAGAACAACTATCAGTTTTCTATGCAAAAAATCAGTGGGTAAATCGAATGCTGCTTATGAACTACTAAACCTGTGGTTTTTATTGGTCAGAAGGATATGGAGAAGCTACCTTCTTGAGCTCATGCAACAAGGAGATTTTGCAACTATGAGAATAGGGGTATCCTTCTATCAATATATGATAGCTGATGCAGCATTGCTACACTGCATTGCTTGTTTTTTCTGATAATGTAAAAGCATATTTGCCATTTTTGGTTTTTCTTTAATTCATTTATAAATATGTCTATGATATGTATAAGACGCTGCGTGCTGTTATATTTACTCTGAATAATACTCATTTTTACATAACTTTCTTGGCAATAATTTTAAGCCAGATTGACGCTTAACTTGAAATTAAAACGAGTAATGAAGTAGAGAAAGGTTGAGTTTTTCTAGGAAAAGAGTAAGGAGTAACATTCTAAGGTGCCAAAAAAGAAGGGCCTAATTGGTTGACCAAAACTTTGCAAATGAACAAACCAATAGTGCAGCAAAAAATTCGTACTTGTATGCTGTATATTTGTAGATAATGTGCAAATCTACATCAGATATAGGTTGACTTTCATCACTGTTTAACTAGTTATAACTTACCACTTCATTAAACAATTAGAATTGGCCATTTGGGATCCCAAAAATGAAGGGTTTCACAAGGTTTGTGTAAAATGGAATCTCAGCGTGTGTTCTTTTTCTTTTGGTTCTTGTGTTGACTGATTTACTTAAATGGAGCGACATGAATAATACTAATACTATTGACATTAACTTACGTGGGATTGAAACGTAGTTATTGTAAATAGAAAATTTACAAAAATTGAAAAAATTAATAAACTGAAATAAATAATGGTAATGGCACAAGGCACATGGTAACTGTTGTATAAACTAAAATTATATGTAAAACCATTTCCTGCTCTAGTCCTTTCCATTCCCATGTTAAGCTGCATCCGGTGTTTCTTTGTCCAACTGTCCATGTGCTATTGTTATTCAAATAATTGACCCTACCCAACTCCACACTTTGTTCTTTTGCTTGTGATCCCTCTTTTACCCTTGACGGCAAGCAGCTTTTTTCTAGCTAATTTTGCTATTAGGGAAAAGACAAAGGGCATTTTAGTAACTCTGCACATGTCTGGTTCAGTGATATAGGTGCTAATTTCTCTCTTCTAATTTTGTGTATTTACACTCAATTTTGTCCAAAGGGAAACAAAGAGTGAAGAGAGACAAAGTTGCGCAAGTCATGGCTACTCTTAGTATTCCAAGAAAGTACCATTCTTTGTACATTATTTTTCAGTTCTTTCTATTAATACAAACCAAAGTGTTGTGTTATCAGTACAAAGTTGGAGATTTAAGTGCTTGGAATGTACCCTCTTCTGCAAATAAAGATGTCTATACCAAATGGTCCAAGAATCATGTCTTCAAAATTGGAGATTCAATCAGTAAGCCTCCCATTTCTTGCTTAGATCTTCAAGATTTTCCCATTCTTACATACCCTTTAATAAAATATTCAACCCCATCAATCTGGCTCTTGAATTAATCTTTTCTTTTTTTTTTTTGCAGTGTTTTTGTACCCACCAAGTGAAGATTCAGTAATACAGGTGACAAAACAGAACTACAACAGTTGCAACCTTAAAAATCCAATCTTGTACATGAACAATGGCAACTCTCTGTTCAACATTACAAGACCTGGGGAATTTTACTTCACAAGTGGAGCAGAAGGACACTGTGAAAAGTCACAGAAACTTCATATTTCAATACCAGGAGGAAATGGAACAACTTATGAAGAAGATTCACCTGCTTTTGCTCCATCTGCAGATTCACCTGCTTACCCTACTGTTTTTGGCTCAATTCCTGTCCAATCTGCTAATCAATCATCTTCTGGGAAATTGCATATTTCTATTTTTGGTGCCATTGGATCAGTGTTTCTCACACTGCTTCTAGGAAGCACCATTTTTTAGAGAAGTAATACTACATTTGGAACAGTACATTTTGAGATTTCATTCATATTTTTTGTTGTATTGAGCCATTATATTTTGTCTGTCTGTTGTTAAATTTGTGAAGAGTTCATTCGTGATGATGAGTTTATTGGGGGGAGCTTACCGTTTTCCCTTGAGCAAAATTATTGAGTTTCTTCTACTATAGTCAATATTTTTGTGTCATCCATCTCTCCCTCCTGCTTTTTCAATGAATTCTTTTTTCTTTTTCTTTTTTTTTTTTTGTGTTGGTTGTCATAATTTTTAAATCTATACCCCGGTATATATGGAAAAGGAAAAGGGGAAAGAAAATATAGAAGCTATGAATAACAGTAAACTGTCAAGGCCATCTAAAAAAAGTAAAAGTTAATTCTGGACTGTAAGGTTCGAAGGAAAAGAAAAAAATAAAGGAGAACAATAGGAAATACAAATTTAAAATTGAGCAAAATCTCATGACTAGGACAGTTCAATGCACTAAGCTCTCATTATGTGCGAAATATCTCACTTTAATTTGTTTTCCTATATCTTCGCGATACCCCTAAGAAAAACTAAAATAGAATAAAATATATTTATATGAGAGATAAATAGTTGGATGGAGGTGCGAGGCTATAGCTCAGCAGAAACCCCACGAGACAATCCAATAACCATCATAGCACTGGAGTTTGAGGATTTCAAGACTTGCCTCTTTTGAATATTTTCCGAGTAAAAGCATTTCACAAGTTTAATAGTACCAACTCAAAAAGACAAAACATTAGTGCCCAATATTATAATTATAATATTATTTTGGCATATGCATGCTAGCTGTAGCCAGCAATTCGCCGACAACACTTTGCACCTTTCTCGTGAAAAGGCACCAAGGGGTCGTTGAATTAAAATCTTTATTAAACCCACAAGATAAGTGATGTAGGATTTAAACTTGGATATATAAATTGACGAAATGTCATTTGCAGTGTGTTATAATATGAACAAAAATATTACGTGTGTTATTTCATGACTTAGTTTAGCTAAACAAGATTTAAAGAAAACACTAAATTAAAAAAAGCACTTCAAAATTAGTACCCTCTCCGGTCTACTTTAATATTTTAGTACTTTAATTGATATTTTAATTATTTTCACACATAATAAGAAATCCACCTTTAACATTAATTAACAATAAAATTGACTATATTAACCTTAATTGTTCACTGAAAGCATAACAAATACTCCTAGGCTCTTTACTCAAAGGACAACTTTAAAAAAAAAAGTCAATTCCTTCTTAATATATGAAAATACAAAATATTTGTTGACCACAGAAAAAAGCCAATAAATCAATAAAGTGGACCAAAGGGAGTAAGATTCGAGGAAAACAAAAGAAAAATAAAATGATGAGTGTCAAATTATACACCCAAAATCACATCCCAAATTTTTTACAACTGAACTTTACTCATAAAAATAACTGCTTATATAATTTAATACTGACCCAGTTAAATCTAAGTAATCTGGGTGTAAACACTAGGAGGGGTTCAGTTGAGTGCTTGCAATGGAAAACCATACAGAAAAGTGGTAAACTGCAATAGCCAGAAAAAGAGTAGGTGTCTGATCATTCTTGAGCTTAGACGTAGATTACACTTACACCCAACACTCAGGGCAGCCACTCACTAAGCGGACGAAGTCTGCAAAAGGGATATATGTCCTAACAAGTTGCATGTATATGACACAATACCTAATCTTCAGCAAACAACAAACAAGGGAGAGTATTACATTCTATCAACCAACTATTCTTAAGACTGCTGTTAGGCTCTTTTTTTATGGCTAATTGCAGGCACATTGTGACTCGTCCTGCCACCCGATAATCTTAATGGAAGTAATACTCCACACCCATCTGCAAAAAACTTGTCGGAGACAGGTAGAAATAGGCAGCGCAAACTACGTGGACGAACCAAGTGTTACAGGAAAATAACTAGTTCTTGAAACAAAGTTATTAGCTTGCCATCTCCACATCGCTTTTTACTGCTTTTCCTTCAGTTGCACAGGCTGCATCTGGAGCTGTGGCCTCAGCGAACTGGGTCCCTGCAGTCTTTAGTTCCCCTCCAGCAAATGCATTCTTCATCTGATTAGAACTTGAATCTACTTCCATTGCGGACGCCCTTGGAGGTGATGCAGGTTGCACCTCCACATCAGGATAAGCAGCCTTGAACCGCGCCCTAAGCCCTTCATCAACTAATCGTACCCCTTGTAGTTGGTTTCCAAGTGCCATCCACCTGATACATTTATGGATTGTTATATTGAGAATTTATCTTAACTAAGTGCAATGGAAAAATATGATGACATTAAATCATTTCTCTGCGAATGGTGTCTGATAATGTTTACTAATTACTCTCTTCACTAAAAAAAAAATCTTGAGAATCTTACTGTTTTTCTCTTTTTTGGGAAGAACATACAAGAGAAGAGAATTAATTAGTATTCCACTAAATATGTGGATATTATCAAGCTTTTATTTTTAAAATTAAAATAGAAAAAAAAGGCTTTCTTCTACTGTACTAGCACTGACCCACAAACCTAATATTTCAAGCAAAAAGGACTTATTTTTTACATCACATATGGTAGGATCACATTCTTATGTTCTAAGATGTGATAAGGAAGTACTTTAAATCAAGAACATAAATTATTAGTAGAAGTTAGAAGCCCAAAACAGTTCCCTCCATATGTGATTGTGCGGGTGCAACATTCTAAAAACCATGTTTAATAGTCTCTGACTTTCAGTTGAAGATCAGCAAGTAGATCAAGAATGCATACCCAGCATGAACATTGTGCATCCGAGCAAATAACTCCAACTTTCTTGTCCTTGGACTAATTCTTTCGAGCAAGGGATACATCTAACATGTCAAAGCAAAAGCATTGTTTATGTATAACCCAACAACAGTCAAAGTATCAAGAAAAAATAAGAATAGATGCTAAAATACTCCCTTCGTCCCAATTTGTTATACGGATTTCAAGAGTCAAACTTCTTAATTTTGACCATGAATTCGAACATAGAATATTAAAGTTTTTTGAAATAAAAATTACATATTTGGAAACTACATAAAAAGTACTATAAGTCACAATAGTTAACAATTCAAAATATTCAAAAGGCATATGCAAAAATCGTGGTCAGAGAAAAAGCTCGTTTGACTCTTGAAATCCGGACTGTATCAAACAAATTGGGCTTGACTCTTGAAATCAGAACTGTGTCAAACAAATTGGGTTCGACTCTTGAAATCCAAACTATATCAAACAAATCGGGACGGAGGGAGTAACATAGAATCACAACCACTAAACTTAATGTAACACTAAGGGTCGTTTGGTTGGGAAACAAGTTAAGTAGGATTAATTATCCCGGAATTAGTTATCCTGGGATTGTCAACCCACCCTCCCGTAGGAATAAAATAACACTACAATCCCCGGATAACTAATCCCGGGATTAGTTATACAGCTATTTTATCCCAACCAAACGTGGGATAAACTCATCTCAAATTTAATCCCAAGATCCCACGTACCAAACGAGCCCTAACAGTACAGACATTTTATAAAATTAGGCTATTCCATGAACATCAATAAACGTGTCTACGCTTTGAAGCTTTCAGTTTCTAGCTCTTTTTTCCTTTTACGAAAAGAACAGAAGAATCTAAATTTTTCTCACCTCATCTGGCTTACGACTCGTTTCCCGAACCTCTGCTACAATGACATCAGTATCAATATTCCTATTTACCTCTGGATTTCCCTTTATTCCAACAAGGCAGTGTTCCTTACTGTGATTGAGCCAATGGCCTGTCCGACCAGTTCTGATGATTCGCTGAAGTTGATTGGTCTTAACCCAAATGATCTCCTCAACACGTTTGTAACCCCAAAGTTCTAGACTGCAAGAATGGTACCAATGTAATGGAACTTAGCAGTCATAACTCTTTTATTCACAGAGCAGGAATTATATAATTTTAATACATAAAACCAAATGATGACCTGAGTCTTCAGAGTTCTGTCAACTTCACCACAAAATAGAACAAGTAAAATTTGCCCCAAAGTTAACAACGCAAACTCCTATATTTTTTTAATAAGCTTCTAGTGCTTGGTTCAATAATTTAAAGAAACATTCCGACTTGCCTATTCAGTAATTAACAATTCATAGCTCAGGCTCTCTTTTACCACTGACATTATTACAGGTGTATAGCAAACTCTAAGCCCATCATCATGACTAGGGGTGGCACAATGGTTAAAAGAAAACAGTTAAGCACACATATTATCCACTAAAAATGGGTTAAATAATGAACTTTTTAAAAACGGGTCAAATATGGATAAGAACCATATTATCCATTTGCCACTCCTAATCATGACAGAAACAACTCTTGAACACATGGTATTGCGCCAATACACATAAGTAGTAGCCAACAAGCAGTTGTTAGTGACTGGCTTTGTGACAATCAACTATGCATCTTCTGATATTATTTTTTCCTTTTTGGATAAATCAAGTAATCTCAAACTTGTTCCAAACTGTTAAATTATTGAATTGTGTGACCCTCTCTTTAAAAGTTTAAGCTATTAGAGAAGGTTTTTTTTTTTTAAGAAGCAAGAAGTTATATTACTGGCACCAAGAAATGCAATGATTACAAAAAAGGGGACACTTTCATTTATTTGTTTGCAAACACACCTTCTCACATGTGGACCTAACTCTTGTTCCAAGCACATAGAGATATATTTGATGACGGCTCTCAGCAAGACTCAAATCTAGGACCTCTGCCTCCTCTGATACAGTATTTAATTATTTGACCAATCATCCGAAACTTAAGGTAAGAGGTGAGTGTCCCAGCACATTTATGGACCATTTTCTCTGCCGTTATATATCCAATGTGAGATACTATCTACCCTCTTGTACGTGCAAGCCGGTGTTGGGGGTTCACACATAGACCTTAATGCTGATTGTGTGAAAATAGGTTCGCCAAAGATTGGGCGTGATTTCATATTAAATAATTGAAATGTATGAACATTTCATCTAGAAGTTTAAGTTAGTAGAGAACCTTGGAGACCCGGGTTCAAGTTCTAGAAGAAACAAATAAACTATGTGATTCCTTCTCATGATCTGCCTAAACTTTGACGGGCTGAGTAACTATCGGTGCTAGTGGGAGGTAGTATGTACACAATAGAATAGTCGAGGTGTGCGCATACTAGCACGGCCACCATCATCATTAAAAAAAGGTTTTAAGTTAATGGAGAGATACACTTCAATTTTTTATTTTTTTTTTGCAACACAAACAATTGGAAGAAAGATAAGAAGTGATATTTTAGCCTATGCCCCATTGTTATAGGATCCCCATTACTTACTTCATTTCAACAACCAAAAAAGCTAGGAATTATGTTATCACCGCTAATAATGATGTTCCACAAGAATGATAGTCAATTCGCCCACTAATAATAATGACATTTCACAACACAAACTATCAAAGAGCCTTCCATGTTATGCAGCGTCATACTACAGATTCTAGACATCTAAGTCAAGCTATACCTGTCTACTTTTGTTATCACCTAGCAGAGAAGATGTTTAATAGATTGAGAGAGAGGGAAGAACTCTAACCATTCCCGCCCAAGCTCCATGGCACGTCCAGTCACCCAAAGGAATATAAGACCATCAGTTTGCAGTGCAGGGACATTTAGAGTGCGCATTTCATCATCAGCCATTGTCCCATAAGGCAATTCCATATGAATATCCCATGGTGGATCAGCCATTATAATCCCAAACTGCCCTAAAATATCCACTCTAAATGACCGTATGTCACAATTAATCCATTGTGGTTCACCAAGCTCTACTTCTGAACAGTAATGAGCACGCTGAGGCTTCAAAGACTTCGGAGGGGGCAAGGTAGCTGCTCCCATCATCATGGGTGATACATCTGGTGTCGAGTCAAGCTCATAATGGACATATTTGCATGTCTGCCAATTAGATGAGTGTAAGTAATCTATTTCCAGCAGATGAAAGCAAATCCTTGGGTAAACAAGTTAGTCATGGAAATTACCTTCATGTGACGGCAAGTATCAAGAAAAGAGCAATCACCTAAGTTGACATCAGTATGCACAGCAATTATTCGCCGAAAATGAACCTAAAATGCATCATAATAAAGTTATCGTATCAATCTAAAATAAAGGTAATGCTTAACAAGTGCTTTTAAAAGAGAGAAAACGCAAAAAGCGGCGGGATCCATGGAGCTTGAAGCACATGCATCTTTAAAGGAAGTGCAAAGTTAAAGAAAATTAAATATCATACATACAAGAATTAGTACAATGATAATCAAAATTCCAATGAAATAATTAATTTTAACTTCCAATATGCTACAATGCTGATACCAATCCACCTCCTCATAGTTGAGAATCAAAGAATCCACTATTTCTCGTTGGGTCAATTTCTGTGTCATTGTTTGAATCGCACACTTAGCTGAAACCCGTAGCTTCGCCCATGAAGCGACAACCCCTCGCTTCGCATCACTTTAAGTTACAAATCAATGGCTTTTAATAAAATTGTGATTAACGCCATCTACAATCTTCATTAATGGTTAGGATTACTATTCTATGTTCGAAACAAATAACAATTTTCAGAACTCTAATTGTCATAAGATATTTAAAGCAGTGACACCTAAAATGACTTGGTCTAACCTTATCACAAGCAATATAGGAACCAGATTGGCGTCGACAATCTTCCTTTGTTAAAGCTGAACAATATTCCTTCACCTGGGAACCACCTTTGCTTTTGAACTGAAATACCATTCAAATAAAAAGCCACCAGTTAATATGAGATAATGTGCTACAAAAGTTTTGAGAAAGAAACAAGAGATAAGAAAACACGTGCAACTGAGCAACATAGCAAATTCAATCAATATGGACAAGAGAACCCATTTCAACTAAAAGGCTACAAAACGAAGTCAGGGAGAAGAAGAAATGAATTTGGACACTGCAATTGAAGTAGAAATATGAAATTGCTGTGACTTAGCAAGTTTCACTTATTTCCATAATGCAATGTACCAAAGAATACAAATTAATCAGCTCATGATATCTGCGATAACTTTATATTAGAAGTCAGCATCTATTTGTTCAGTAAAATTATCAATTAAATCATATGATGAAATGAAATCGACAAAGGTGGAATATCCAATACCCTTGCAGCGACGGCAGATTCCTTTGCGGTAGGTCTATGAATAAGGTCCAACAACTCCTCCCCGGTTTTCGATTTTTGCATTTCCTTAAAACTCTTTTTATTCAACATATTCTCTAAATCCTTCATGTCATCTTCTTCTGTCCTAGGTTTCAAAGCAATAGAATTTCCTCCTCCTACAAACCCACCATTTGGCCCCATTGGTGGTCTAGGCATCGGAGGCGGAACACCAACACCTCTAGGCATCCCCATCATACCCACCATACCTCTATGCCCACCTCTCGGACCCATATTGCCGGGAAACATAGCTGTCATCCCCTGCATATGTGAATGCTCCCACATTTCACTCATTGCCCTTCCCATTCCCATAAATCCTCCATTATCACTCCCTCTTTTCACCATTTCCTGATTATTATTATTATTCCGATTACCTCCACTTACACTACTCCCCTCATTTTGCTTACTTTCGGGCAACTCTTTTAATAGCCTAGTCCTATCAATATTCAACACCATAACCCTAGATTTCCCACTAACAACAAAATTCTCCAATTCTACACAAGCATTATCCTCCGCCATTGATTTTAACGCCATTTCCACAGCCATTATTGGCCCCGACTCCCCTCCGAGCTCCCCAATCGCCGTCTTTTCAGCAGCCGTATGCGACTGATCATTCTCTAACTTCCGTAACAAAGTAGACGAATCAATAGCCGTAAACGGCACTCTCTCTAACAAACACACTGCAACCATCGCCCTTACGAGCGACAATGGCCCCCCACATTCATCAATTACCATTTTATCCCTCTCATTAACGCTTCCAGAAGCTTCCGAAACAGGTTTTGCGTGTGCACCGCTGCTAGAATTGGGGTTAATCTTCGGGGGTACGAGTAAATTAGGGTTAGGGTTAGGGGTGTTAGGGAGGGGGTTGGGTAAAGGGGCAAACGGTTTCCCATTGAAGGACGAAATGGTCTTGAGGGAGAGGTCGAGTGAAGAGACGATGTCGGGAACCAGGGTTTGTAGAGAGGCGATGAGTTCCAATTGAGCATTGTGCAGGGTTTGTATACGGGTTTCGTGCTGCTGCCTTAGCTCCTTCACGGCGGTGATTTCATCGGTGCCGTCCGAGTGAGTTTCCATTGTTGATATTTCTTTCAATCTTAAGCTTCAGATTGCGAGGTTTAATTATTATCACTGGGAAGGGTTTTTGTGAGGGGGGTTTGCTGATTCTTCCTACATATTTTTAAAAAAAAAAATTAAAGGATAAATTACACTCTTATTTTTTCTCATCAAAGATAAATTACACTAACCACTCCTATTATATTCACTCAACTGCAAGCATAACCTTTATACTTTAAAATCTAAATTTATACTTCATTTATTATGAAAATACAATAAAAATATTAATGTTACTAATACAATTTCTTCTTTACAAGGGTATTAAGTATTTAGATTTTAAAAACAATTATTCCCACTTTACAAGAGTCCCCGAACGCAAGAGCAATATGTATACATACCTATCATGAAAAAACTTAAGTTCAACAATCAAATGTTTTTATGCCATTTATCAAATTTAGATTAATGTAATAATTTGTCGAGGGTCTTTCGGAAACAGCTTTTGTATTCCCTCGGAGTAGTGGTAAGGTCTGCGTACACATTAACCTCCCCAGACCCCACTAGTGAGATTTCATTGGGTCGTTGTTGTTGTTGTAGATTAATGTAATAATTTGAAAGTTTTTTAGTTAAAATGTTCTTTATAATATGTTAGTAAACTGTATTTGTAAAATAATTCTGAAAAATATAAATGAACATAAACAGAAATGAAAATCAGAAACAGAATTTTAATCCGAGCCCACTGAATTCACAGTGTTTCCTTAAGGAATTTAATCCCCTCCTAGTACCCAAGGTTATGGATTATTTCCTCCCAGGATAGAACGAATTACACACTGGTGTAGTGGTACTTCAAACCCCAGTATTTCAGCGAACACAAAGTTCGGTAGCAAATCACACTTACTGTTGCTTTGTTTGATGTTAAAAGTATGCAGAAGAAGGAGGAGAAACTCAGAAAATCCTATGAAAATTCTGAGCAGAATAGTCTTGTATTTATAGCCAAAGTTGGGCTGAAATCTGAAGAGGTGCAACTCTTCAGAATGGCTGTTTATGCAAAACGACCACATCATAAATGCCATAACATAAATGGTTATTTACTCAACAATAAAGAGGGAGAATCGAAAAGGGTAGTTTAATTTTCAGTTACACAACTGAAAAACGGATTGGATTTAATATTAATATTAATATTCTGTTAATATTTTACTATTTGTCACACCCCAAATTCGAGGGACATGACCGGCGCCCGACCGGGTAGCCCCAGCCAAGCGAATCTGGATGCCTTTCCTAACCCACATGTTACCCCATGTTTCCCTTACTCAAATATTCCAAGAATTTGCCAAATAATTAATTAAGAACACTTTTTAATTTACAAAACACATACATACTTGCATAATAGTAATGAAATCACCAACTCGTTACCAATGTATGAAAACACGGATCTACACAAGTTTCTAACCCACATCTACTGTCTACGGAGCCTCTAATAGTACAACAGGATAATATAGTATTTGCCGGTAACAAGGCTCCGGCTATACTTTACACAAATCAAAAATAAAACTCCGAAAACAAGCGGCCTGAGCCACGCAGGGCCCCGAGAGGAAAGGGGCTCACCAAAAAGCTGATGGAGGACGAAGGGGAGCTACGATCGGTGGACTGGAGTACCTGCTACGGATCCACCTAGAATCATAACATGAATGTAGCGCCCCCGGCAAAAGGGACGTCAGTACATTTGAATTGTACTGGTATGTATGAACAAACTTTGCTCCAAGTAAACTCGAACCATAAGCAAGTAAGTAACAGTAATAAAAGTGACAATCAAATCCACAAGGAAGGAACAATTAAGCCAACAGGTATACAATCTCTCCTCCATAAACACGCATGTAATTGTAATGGAAATAACAATCAAATCCACAAAGAAAGAGCAATTCAACAAGTTTACAATCTCTCCTGTTTCCTCTTCCACATTTCCACATCAATAATTTCACAATTTGTTCATAGTTCATTTCAATAGCGATTTCGATCGCTTTCCAACCTTATTACCTCGGCCACCCTTATCACCACAACTCACACCTTATTTCTTCGTGTTGCGGCGCACAACCCGATCCCACCGAACAATCATAATTCACAAACAACACAACAATAACAACAATTCACAAAGGATAACGACAACAATCCTCAAGAAACAATAACAATGATTTGCATGAACTTCCACAGCCATCAATACCATTTCCATGTATTCCACTACTCATATGCGTTAATAGGTCACAACGATAATTTCCCACGATGAACCACATATGTTACTACCACGGTCATTCCGATCACATCAATTCTCATTTCCTTCCATTACTTGTTTCACAGTTCTTACCACATAGTACATTCACAATCGCAAACTTAGTTTATTTCTAATTACTTGCATCAATATAGCGAAGACACAACCACAATCACTCAACCATACCAATCACAGGAATTTCACAAACAAATCACGTAGAAATCACATACCAAGCACTCAAACACCCAAACAAGGCGATTTTACAAGTTTAAGGTTAGCCATACATACCTGGAGTCGAGTTCCCTTTTTAACTTTTATTTCCAATTCACCAAATGGTCTAGCAAAGTCAATCTAGTGCACAAGTTAATACACATAGCTTAGAATTCAAGGTTTAAAATTACTACCCGAACGTATTTAGGTTATTAACCCCTTCTTTAAACAAGTCTTTGCTCCCACCCAATTACTCCCACTAGGTTTATGGTTTTAATGGACATGCATGTATGATTTCAACCATTACAATCAAGAACCAATGCATGAGACTCCCCCCCCCCGCCCCTTAGTTTAACCAGAAATTCAATGAAAAAGGGTTAGGGATTTTACCTGCAAGAAAGAGGGGGATGAAGATAAGCTTGAGATTTCCCGGCCCGGATACTTTTGAAGAATCAAATTTTGGAGAAGATGACTTTCTCTTTCATGACCCTCACTTCCTCTCTCTTATTTTGTGCAGAAGGTCGCTAAAGAATGAGGGGATGGGTGTTTTATTACAAAGGGGTCGGGTTTTAAAAATTTAAAAAAATAGAAGCCGAGCAAGATCTGCGGTCGCATTCTGCGATCGCAGAATTGAAATTCGGTCCGCAGAGTGGACCGCAGAATTGCCCCCAAAACTCTGAGGGGTCTGTTTGGGTCTGCGACAGGAATGCGGTCCGCATTCCTGTTATGTGGTCGCATTTGTGCACTGCAGAATTGACCTTCACAAATCCTTGAGGAACTTATGCGACAATTATGCGGTCCGCATATTGATTATGCGATCACATAATAGACCGCATTTTCAACATTAATTTTGACAACCCTTCTGTTTCACTCTGCGGCAGAAATGCGGTTCGCATATTAGATCTGCGACCGCATTCTGGCCGCAGAATTGCATTTTCCTGGAAAATTGATTCTTTTAATTTTTTAAAAGCTTAGATCAATACCAAGGGTCCGAACTAAGAATTCTACGCATTCCTAACACATATTCGGAGTCGACTCCACAAGATACTAGGTTTCGAGCCAAAAATTTTACGGGGCCTCACACTATTAACAAATAAATTTGGTCCAAAAAATTAATCAATCAATCGATCATTTGACCGAATCCGAATCCGAATCCAAAGCCGAAGCCGAGCTGAGCGAGCGAGCGAGCGACGACGGCCACGGCGCGAGGCTTGCCTTCTTTTCAACTCTTTATGAGCTAGAAGAAGAGCAATTGCTTATATACCCATCAAAAACCTTTTCCTCTTCCAATATGGGACAATGTCCCTTTGCCAAGGGGGAACTTAAAATTTTACTAAAATTTTTTATTTTCCTCCATTTCCCATTCACCCTATTTTAAGCGTATCATATACTTATATCACGGAAATATGCATGAAAAACTGTGTGATTCGCAAGCTAGGATTAATTGCATCTAGATAAGTAGGTTTCCCTTTGAACTTTCCGTAGTGAATTTATGTCGGATATACTCGGTCAATCGGTAGAGTTGATATCTTTGAACCGTCGAACTTTGGTGTGTACCTAGACAACCATAAGTCACACAACCAACCCTTAACCGTCTTTGGTTCTCATTGTTGTGTTCGTTTCAGTCATGAACACCGCCTGGTTTCAAAAGTACGTAGAGAACTAGCCTTACAAAGTTCTCCTTGAAGCGGCTAACACTTCACACTTACGTAGGTGATTCCTAAACGTGTCATCCCATAGATACACTATTTGATATACCCCATATCAAATTTAGAAATCATTAAAAAGCTTTAATGCTTTATCCTTGGTACTGAACATTGTCTCATCACGAGAACGGACCAAAAGTTTAGTTGACAATGTTGAACCGTCATTAATGACTTTGTTTGATCTCCTTGAAACTAGATCTTGGGATCTATAGTCTTCTAGGTAGAGTTACCGCCACTATGACTTGTTCTCGGCCACAGCCCCGTTTCCCTTGATGATTTCTCAACTACCTCTCTAGTTAGGCCTTTTGTAAGTGGATCCGACACATTATCACTTGACTTTACATAATCAATCGTAATAATTCCTCTAGAGAGTAATTTCCTAACGGTTTTATGTCTTTGTCGTATATGACGAGATTTACCGTTATACATAATGCTCCCAGCCCTTCCAATTGCTGCTTGACTATTGCAATATATGCATAT
The DNA here is from genome assembly GCF_001879085.1 of Nicotiana attenuata. Taxonomy (NCBI): domain Eukaryota; kingdom Viridiplantae; phylum Streptophyta; class Magnoliopsida; order Solanales; family Solanaceae; genus Nicotiana; species Nicotiana attenuata. Next base: position 62,377 of record NW_017675633.1, read on the forward strand.
TGGTGCCAACGGTTTGGGCCAAAATGGAATATCTTCCAAGAAATTCCGGAGCCATTCAGCTTCTTCACCGGCTTTATCTAAGGCTATGAATTCGGCCTCCATTGTAGAGCGGGCAATACAAGTTTGTTTGGACGACTGTTGATACCCAATTTTTCCCAAAAAATATTTCAAATTGCATATATGTCTTCAAAATCATGCATTGATTAGCAATTGATATTTTTCCACAATTTTCCTATATTTTTATTAATTTATCCAGCATTTTATTTCCAAGAAATAATTACAAAATTACCTCACAAATGATTTCAAAAGCATTTCTTGATGTAATGTATTATTTTGGTCCTATTAAGACCAAATTATTCCAAAATTAGCCAAATTGGCACCTTTTATCTCAAGTCCTAAAACCCTAGAGGCGATTCTCCCAAACCAAATCTTCCCCAAAACTTTGGTAAGTGATCCTAACCCACTTTCTTTCACTTGTCATGAATTTCTAACCAAAAATCTAAGATTTCTATGGTATAAATTGGGGGATTAGGTAGAAATTGGTTATTGTCGATTCCCTTGCAGGGATGTATTATTTCTACTTTTTGGGTGTAGGATGAGAGTAAACACGAAGGGTCATGCCGTGCACGATATTGTGAGTG
>NW_017675634.1:0-3829 GCF_001879085.1 Nicotiana attenuata
AAAAACCCCGAGCAAGAGGAGATGAGTACGAAAAGGTTCAAAAAGTTTTAGAGCAGTCCTTCAGAAATATGCAAGGTCTCGGAGGTCAAGTGAGTGTGGCTTACAAAGACTTGTGCTTGTTTCCTGACGTCCAGTTGCCAGCAGGATTCAAATTACCCAAGTTCGACTTGTATGATGGCCATGGTGATCCGGTGGCCCACCTCGGGCGATTTTGCAGCAAGATGAGGGGTGCTGGGGGAAAAGATGAGCTATTAATGGCCTGCTTTAGTCAAAGCTTAAGTGGCGCAGCGTTGGAGTGGTACACAAGACAAGATCATGCTCGGTGGTACACCTGGGATGACCTGGCTCAAGCTTTTGCATGTCATTTTCAGTACAATCTCGAAATTGTCCCGGACCGTCTGTCACTGACCAAAATCGAGAAGAAGCTCGGAGAAAGCTTTAGAGAGTACGGTTTCCGTTGGAGAGAGCAAGCAGCGAGAGTTAATCCTCCGATGAAAGAGAATGAGATGGTTGATTATTTCCTTCAGGCTTTGGAGCCAACCTACTACGCTCATCTGGTGTCCGCTGTAGGGAAAACTTTCAATGAGGTCGTGAAGATGGGAAGTATGGTGGAAGAGGGTCTCAAGTCCAACAAGATTATGAGCTACTCAGCCCTCAAAGCAACCACGCAGGCCATTCAAAGCGGCACCGGAGGAGTATTGGGAAAGAAGAAGAAAGAAGAAGTGGCAGTAGTGGAATCAAGGGTTTGGTCCAGCGGTCCGTCACCATATTATCACCAACCTTGCCCTCACCCCCAAGCTTACCACATACCTCATATGGCCCACCACAGCATTACTACCCACCTCCTACTCCCCATTTCTCCGTCCATCATGCCCAGACATACCCCCAACCTCCTACCCGTGCACAATGGCGCACCCACTCCCCAAAACACTTACCCACCCCCAAGAACCAACAGAAACACCGCCGGAACCAGTTTCCAACCCAATCCTGCATATAAGAATGATAGGTCGCAAAAGAAGAAGACTTTTACTCCTTTGGGTGAATCTTATACTAGCCTGTACCACAGATTAAGGCAATTGGGCATGTTGAACCCGATCGAGCCCAAATTACCAAACCCTCCCCCAAGGAACCTGGACCATTCAGTAAACTGTGAGTACTGGTCAGGAGCGCCTGGACATGATACAGAGAAGTGTTGGCATCTGAAAACCGCCATTCAAGAACTTATTGATACACGGAGAATTGAGGTGCAGGCTCCGGAGACTCCCAATATCACGCAGAATCCACTACCAATTCATCATGAGGCTCACATGATCGAGATAGTGCAGAAGGGAGAATACAAGAAGCCGTCGCAAATTGTGATGATGATTAAAGCAAGTGAAAATAAAGCAAACGAGGAATTGGTTGATAAGAAAACCTTGGTCGCAGTGGACCAGACAGTCAGTGAACCAGTGAGGATAATAAAATCAGAACCTGTTAAGGTGACAATACCAGGAGCAGTTGTCAAGCCTGTGTTGGTTGTAAAAGGCGTCCGAACAGAGCCAGTTATCATTAAACCAGTGACCCAATTGCCTGTGGTTAGTGAGAAAGCTGTCCCGTGGAATTATGGCAGGGTGACTGTGATGTACCAAGGAAAGGAAATTAAAGAAGAAGTGTGTGAAACTCATGGGTTGACTAGATCAGGGAGGTGCTTTGCCCCTGGAGAGTTGAGAAGGGTTAAAGCAGCTAAAGACAGTCCGGCACCAATAAAGAAGGCTGTTACTGAAGAAGAAGCTAAAGAGTTCCTGAAAAAGATGAAGGCCCAGGACTATTCGATTGTGGAACAACTGAGGAAAACCCCGGCACAGATCTCATTATTGTCCTTATTGATCCATTCGGATGAACACCGCCGGGCCTTGATGAAGATTCTAAACGAAGCTCATGTGCCAGATAAAATCACTGTGAATCATCTCGAGAAGATTGCAAACAAGATTTTTGAGGTGAACAGGGTGACATTTTTTGATGATGAGTTACCATTGGAAGGAACTGAACATAATAGAGCCCTTTACCTCACAGTAAAGTGTGAAGATTCCGTGGTGACTCGGGTGTTAATTGATAATGGGTCTAGTGCCAACATTTGCCCTCTTTCCACTCTAGAAAAGTTGCAAGTTTACAGAGAAAGAATTCATAAAAATAGCATCTGTGTACGGGGATTTGACGGCGGAGGGAAAGACACAGTGGGAGATATTGTGTTAGAGCTAACAATAGGACCCGTGGAATTCACTATGGAGTTTCAAGTGCTCGATGTCAGTGTTTCCTACAATCTTTTATTGGGACGGCCCTGGATTCATGCCGCAAAGGCAGTACCGTCTACTTTGCATCAAATGGTCAAGTTTGAATGGGATCGGCAGGAGATCGTGGTTCATGGAGAGGACAACTCTTGTAATGCTATTACATCCTTCGAGGAAGTTGAAAATGACAAAGGTCCGTGGGTGTACCAAGTCATGGACACAGTGCCAGTTGATAAAATCCCGGAAGAGGAGTGTGTTCCTATGCCCAAGATAGCTGCCGCATCCGTTATGGTAGCTTCAGAGATGATAAGGAATGGATTCTTGCCCGGAAAGGGGTTAGGTGCTTCACTGCAAGGAATCATACAGCCGGTGACTCTCCCCGGAAATCCAGACACTTTTGGGCTAGGTTTCAAACCCACTTCTGCTGACATAAGGAGAGCCCAAAAAGATGAAGAAGAGAGTGTGGACCCTTCCAAAACCTATTCCTCGCCTTTCCCGTTCCTTCGTCCGGCCTGGTACTAAACGACGCCCAGCAACAGCAATGCCAAATTCTGTGGTGATAGAACCTAACAAGGAGATGATCGCAAGGTTCGAAAGGGTGTTCGATAAAGTGAATATGGTGGAACCCGGCGAAGGTCCGAGTAAAGTTGATGTGCAGTTCGTGGGATCTCAGGCTAAGCTCAATAACTGGGAAGCTACTCCTCTTCCAATTCGGAAGGAGTCGTGGTAGTTAGTTTTTGATTTTTCTTTGAGTACTAAATCTGGATTATTTCCAGGGTTGTAATTCAGATTTCTATGTTCCGTCCATTTGGATGAGTTAAACCTTGTTATCTTACAATTCTAATGAAATGCAATGTCCTCCTCTCTTCTTTCCTGATTGCCTTTATTTTGTTTTCTTTCTCTCTTGTACAGTCCCTTTTATGCTGGTTTCAATGATGTGTCATGCATGAGGAGTCTCCGGCCTAGTCTTGATAATCAATGTGAAATAGTAATACAGGAAATTGAGTGTGATGGCGAGAGGGAATACGATGACGAGGAAGCTTTGGAAGAAATCAGTAAAGAGTTAAATCAATTTGAGGAAAAACCCAAGCCTAACTTGAATGACACAGAGGCAATCAATCTAGGGGATCGGGAGAATGTTCGGGAAACAAAAATAAGTGTCCATTTGGAAGCCCCGCTCAGGGAGGAGATAATTAAATTGTTGCTTGAATACAAAGATGTTTTTGCATGGTCATATGATGACATGCCAGGTTTAAGTACCGATCTGGTGGTCCACAAATTGCCCGTTTATTCGGAATGCTCGCCTGTCAAGCAGAAGTTGAGGAAATTTAAAACAGATATCAGTGTGAAAATCAAAGAAGAGGTTACCAAGCAGCTTGAGGCGAAGGTCATACGAGTTACTCGATATCCTACCTGGTTAGCTAATGTGGTGCCTGTACCAAAGAAGGATGGGAAGACCAGAGTGTGTGTTGATTACCGTGATCTCAATAAGGCGAGCCCGAAAGACAACTTCCCACTTCCAAACATCCATATATTGATTGACAATTGTGCCAAACATGAGA
>NW_017675634.1:7669-10748 GCF_001879085.1 Nicotiana attenuata
AACTAATTTACAACCTAGTACCCAAACTTAGGTACCCAAAACCTTNACACCGACGTACGAGTAAGGCCATTCTAGCCTATGGAGAAGAACCATCTCCAGGTATATAATGCTTCGAACAAGATCCATGTCCAGGGAAGATCCATCCCTCAATATAATCAACCGCGCTCACTGGGGGTATGTGCAGATTCCGACGTGTCTCCTTCAGCCCAAGCGCTGTCATAAATTAGTATAACCGCTGCGGCATGCATCGCGATCCCACATATTCACTCACAATCAGGTTCTCGGCCTCACTCAGTCATCAATCTCTCTAGTCTCTCTCATGGGCTCATAATGTCATGAAACTAGCCCGAACATGATGATATGTTGTAACAATAAATAACAACAGAGACTGAGATATGATAGAAATGAAAGAATGTGGTTGAGTACAAAATATCAATGAAATCAGTAAGTTAACAGCAAGAAACGACCACTCTAGATCCCAACAGTACCGGCATATAGCCTAAACATGATATCTAGTATGTTTGACAACTCAATTACTTTATTACATGATGAAAACGCGGATATCAACAACTTATAACCACTTTACAGTACCATGGAATCGACCAGATCACAATTCTCACGGTGCACGCCCGCATGCCCGTCATTTGGGATGTGCGTCACCTCAATACCAATAACACATAATTCGGGGTTTCGAACCCTCAGAACCAAGTTTAGAAGTATTACTTACCTGAATCCGAGCAAAACTCTACTCCAACACGCCTTTGCCTCTCAAATCGGCCTTCAAACGTCCCGAATCTGAAGAATCCCCTTGAAAATGCTCTCAAAAATCTCCAAAATTCGAGCTCAACATATTAGAAATGGTGAAAATCCCTGAACCCTCACTTATATCAGTTCTACCCAGTCATGCAGCTTCTGCGGCTCACTTAGCCACTTCTGCAGCCTCGGAGGAGTACCTTAGAGCCCGCTTCTGCGGCTAATTCCGCACCTGCGTCCAAACTTTCGCTCCTGCGGTCTTGCTTCTACGGAGCCCAGCTCCACAAGCCAACTCCGCTTCTGCGGTCCTCCTGCTGCATCTACAGTCACGCAGGTGCAGGAAAACCATCACACCTGCGACCATCTGCTGCCTCACCTCAAACTCCGCATCTGCGTTGCCCTCTCCGCATCTGCGAACTCGCACCTGTGGTTCCCCATCCGCAGGTGCGATTACACCAGCAGGAACCAAATTTCAGCTGCTTCTCAAATTCAATACCAAGTCCGTTAACCATTCGAAATCAACCCTAGGCCCCCTGGACCTCAACCAACTATACCAACAAGTCATAAAACACGATAGGAACTTAGTCGAGCCTTCAAACCACTTCAAACAACATCTAAAACACGAATCACACCCTAATTCAAGCCTAATGAACTTTAAAATTTTCAAATTCTACAAACGACGCCAAAACCTATCAAATCAAGTCCGATTGACCGCAAATTTTGCACAAAAGTCCCAAATGACACCACGAACCTACTCCAACTTTCGGAATCCAATCCGACCCCGATATCAAAAAGTCCACTCTTAATCAAACTTTCCAAAATTTCAACTTTTGCCATTTCAAGCCTAATTATACTATGGACCTCCAAATCACAATCTGTATGCTCTCCTAAGTCCAAAATCACCTAACGGAGCTGACAGAACCATCAAAACTCTCTTTTGTAGTCGTTTACACATAAGTCAACATCCGGTCAATTTTTTCAACTTAAGCTTTCTATTATGAGACTAAGTGTCTCAATTCACTTCGAAATCTCTCCGGACCCAAACCAACTGATCCGGTAAGTCATATAACAACTATAAAGCACATAAGGAGCAGAAGAAAATGGGGGAACGAGACTACAACTCTCGAAATGACCGGTCGGATTGTTACAATTGCAACAAACAATAGAAAAACATTAGCTGATGCATTTTGGATGATTTGGCTACAAGTTCAAGATTGGTCTGAAGAAATATGATACAGCTAATTAAAATGCATGAAGATGCTGCATTAACATTTTTCACGTAAATCAATTGATACCCATAAATAGGCAACACCTTTGCTGCAAATACTGAAATCAACAACTTATACAAATGTGTAAATGTGTAGACCATAAAAGAACTTGTTCAACACAGTGTTATCCAACCATAAAGAACAAGACAAAATTATATATGCATCAGATATTGATATCAATATATTGTAAATAGATGAGTATAATCCTAGTCATATTATACTAAAAGTGAGAAACCCCTAATGTTCAAAGTTGAATTACAAAACCACCAATCAGAAGTTTGAATGATAATTGGTGGCTTGGAGTAAAATGTGCAGTCCAAAGGCAGCAGGAGGACTTAATCTCATAAATTTGAAGTTATGGAACAAGGCATCAATAACCAAAACTTGTTGGGAGTTGCATAGTAAGAAGGACAGCCTGTGGATCAAATGGATCCATGAGTATTATATCAAAGGACAACAGTTAACTGATATGGTCATTCCTCAACAAGCGAGTTGGATGGTGAAGAAAATACTCAAGTCTCGGGAGTCACTAGATCATGCAGAACAGATGGTACAAGGAAGAAAGAGCATAATAAAGGGAATATATATGAGTATGATGAAAGATTTGCCAAGAGTATCATGGAAGAACATTATGTGTACAAATATAGCTCGACCAAAAGCTATTTTCATTACTTGGCTACAGCTACAAGATAGACTTCTCACTGCAAAAAGATTACAAAAATGGGGACAACAGGTTGATATCACATGTCATTTGTGCAAAAAAGAAGAGGAGACAAGGGAACATCTATTTGCTGAATGTGAATTTAGCAACAGACTATGGAACACTCTTATGAGTTGGATAAAAAGTGGCTGGCAAAAGGTGAAGACATGGAGACAAATGCAAGATTGGATAGAACAGAAGACGAAAGGAAAGACAAAGCAAGTGAGGCTAATGAAGCTGATATATGCAGAGTTTGTGTATGCAATATGGATAGAAAGAAATGCCAGAATCTTCATGAAGAAGGAGAAATCCGGAGAATTGCTTGCTAGAGATATTGCCTATATTTGTTATGTACGAA
>NW_017675634.1:11854-23463 GCF_001879085.1 Nicotiana attenuata
ACCGCGTCCTCAGCCGTCTTATGGCCCTAGCTAGTGGTACTGGTAGTTGTCCATCCTGCCCAGAAGTACGTGTCCTCACCATCTATAAGAGAATAGAATAACAGAAGCTTAGTTACCAGAATCAACAGATTCACATGATAACAATTGAAGAATGTAAAGTTTCCTAAGGGTTTGGCCGGGCTATTGAAGATAAGTACAGACGTCTCTGTACCGATCCGCAAGACTCAAATAAACCTGCTCATGACTCGGGAGACCTATGTAACCTAGGCTCTGATACCAACTTATCACGACCCAAAACCAACCGTCGTGATGGCGCCTATCGTGGAACTAGGCAAGCCACTACTCAACCATCTCAATACAGTAAAATCTTTCAAAATATATATGAAAGCAAGTACTCCCTCCGGTCCAAAATAAATGATTTTTTAGTTGTTTTCACACAGATTAAGAAATTCACCTTTTAGCATTAATTAGCAATGAATTGACCATATTAACCTTTGCTATCTCACATAAATACTCCTCGCACATACTCCAACACTATTTACTCCAAGGGCAATGTAGGAAAAAAATAATTAATTCATTCTTGAAATCTGAAAAAATTACTTATTTTGCACCACAAAAAAAAGGCTAAAAAATGACTTATTTTGGACTGGAGGGAGTAATGTTTAAGAAAATCCCTTTTAAAAAAGAAATAAACCCGCAACACAATACAAATCTCTCCCAAAATCGAGGTATCACCGAGTACATGAGCATCTATATAGGGATACAATCTACTAAAAGTCTAAGGAATAAGAACCGCAATACAAATAAAGATATTGAAGGAGGGTCAAGGCCTGCAAATGCATGTAGCTACCTCGATAGTCTCCTGAGATCCTGTCTCCTCACTCAACAGCCGCCGTGACTGGAAGCACATGGATCTGCACACGAGGTGCAGGGGGTAGCGTGAGTACAACCAACTCAAATAGGTAACAAATCCGACCTTTAGACTGAAAGGTAGTGATGAACTCAACGGACACTGTTCAATATAATAACAATGCAGAAACATAGGCATGCTTTCAAGTTCAATAGATAACTCAAAACAATAAAATAGATCAAATTTGAATGATATGAAGAATATAACTCCTCTACTTCTACATGCCAGTGCACATGTTGTATGTGATGCACCATGCTGATAGCTTCATGCGCTCACACTCTCAAATGCTCAATCACTCTGGCCTATACGGCTCAGGGAAGATCCATCCCAGAATATATACATCACTGACCAATAGTCACCCAGTACCGAGTAGGCCTATTCTAGCCTGTGGAGAAGAACCATCTCCAGGTATATAATGCTTCGGACAAGATCCATGTCCAAGGAAGATCCATCCCTCAATATAATCAACCGCGCTCACTGGGGCTATGTGCAGATTCCGGCGGGTCTCCTTCAGCCCAAGCGCTGTCATGAATTAGTATAACCGCTGCAGCATGCATCGCGATCCCATATATTCACTCACAATCAGGTTCTCGGCCTCACTCAGTCATCAATCTCTCTAGTCTCTCTCATGGGCTCATAATGTCATGAAACTAGCCCGAACATGATGATATGTTGTAACAATAAATAACAACAGAGACTGAGATATGATAGAAATGAAAGAATGTGGTTGAGTACAAAATATCAATGAAATCAGTAAGTTAACAGCAAGAAACGACCACTCTAGATCCCAACAGTACCGACATATAGCCTAAACATGATATCTAGTATGTTTGACAACTCAATTACTTTATTACATGATGAAAACGCGGATATCAACAACTTATAACCACTTTACAGTACCATGGAATCGACCAGATCACAATTCTCACGGTGCACGCCCGCATGCCCGTCATTTGGGATGTGCGTCACCTCAATACCAATAACACATAATTCGGGGTTTCGAACCCTCAGAACCAAGTTTAGAAGTATTACTTACCTGAATCCGAGCAAAACTCTACTCCAACACGGCTTTGCCTCTCAAATCGGCCTTCAAACGTCCCGAATCTCAAGAATCCCCTTGAAAATGCTCTCAAAAATCTCCAAAATTCGAGCTCAACATATTAGAAATGGTGAAAATCCCTGAACCCTCACTTATATCAGTTCTACCCAGTCATGCAGCTTCTGCGGCTCACTTAGCCACTTCTGCAGCCTCGGAGGAGTACCTTAGAGCCCGCTTCTGCGGCTAATTCCGCACCTGCGTCCAAACTTTCGCTCCTGCGGTCTTGCTTCTACGGAGCCCAGCTCCACAAGCCAACTCCGCTTCTGCGGTCCTCCTGCTGCATCTACAGTCACGCAGGTGCAGGAAAACCATCACACCTGCGACCATCTGCTGCCTCACCTCAAACTCCGCATCTGCGTTGCCCTCTCCGCATCTGCGAACTCGCACCTGTGGTTCCCCATCCGCAGGTGCGATTACACCAGCAGGAACCAAATTTCAGCTGCTTCTCAAATTCAATACCAAGTCCGTTAACCATTCGAAATCAACCCTAGGCCCCCTGGACCTCAACCAACTATACCAACAAGTCATAAAACACGATAGGAACTTAGTCGAGCCTTCAAACCACTTCAAACAACATCTAAAACACGAATCACACCCCAATTCAAGCCTAATGAACTTTAAATTTTCAAATTCTACAAACGACGCCAAAACCTATCAAATCACGTCCGATTGACCGCAAATTTTGCACAAAAGTCCCAAATGACACCACGAACCTGACTCCAACTTTCGGAAATCCAATCCGACCCCGATATCAAAAAGTCCACTCTTAATCAAACTTTCCAAAATTTCAACTTTTGCCATTTCAAGCCTAATTATACTATGGACCTCCAAATCACAATTTGTATGCTCTCCTAAGTCCAAAATCACCTAACGGAGCTGACAGAACCATCAAAACTCTCTTTTGTAGTCGTTTACACATAAGTCAACATCCGGTCAATTTTTTCAACTTAAGCTTTCTATTATGAGACTAAGTGTCTCAATTCACTTCGAAATCTCTCCGGACCCGAACCAACTGATCCGGTAAGTCATATAACAGCTATAAAGCACATAAGGAGCAGAAGAAAATGGGGGAACGGGACTACAACTCTTGAAATGACCGGTCGGATTGTTACAATTGCAACAAACAATAGAAAAACATTAGCTGATGCATTTTGGATGATTTGGCTACAAGTTCAAGATTGGTCTGAAGAAATATGATACAACTAATTAAAATGCATGAAGATGCTGCATTAACATTTTTCACGTAAATCAATTGATACCCATAAATAGGCAACACCTTTGCTGCAAATACTGAAATCAACAACTTATACAAATGTGTAAATGTGTAGACCATAAAAGAACTTGTTCAACACAGTGTTATCCAACCATAAAGAACAGGACAAAATTATATATGCATCAGATATTGATATCAATATATTGTAAATAGATGAGTATAATCCTAGCCATATTATACTAAAAGTGAGAAACCCCTAATGTTCAAAGTTGAATTACAAAACCACCAATCAGAAGTTTGAATGATAATTGGTGGCTTGGAGTAAAATGTGCAGTCCAAAGGCAGCAGGAGGACTTAATCTCATAAATTTGAAGTTATGGAACAAGGCATCAATAACCAAAACTTGTTGGGAGTTGCATAGTAAGAAGGACAGCCTGTGGATCAAATGGATCCATGAGTATTATATCAAAGGACAACAGTTAACTGATATGGTCATTCCTCAACAAGCGAGTTGGATGGTGAAGAAAATACTCAAGTCTCGGGAGTCACTAGATCATGCAGAACAGATGGTACAAGGAAGAAAGAGCATAATAAAGGGAATATATATGAGTATGATGGAAGATTTGCCAAGAGTATCATGGAAGAACATTATGTGTACAAATATAGCTCGACCAAAAGCTATTTTCATTACTTGGCTACAGCTACAAGATAGACTTCTCACTGCAAAAAGATTACAAAAATGGGGACAACAGGTTGATATCACATGTCATTTTTGCAAAAAAGAAGAGGAGACAAGGGAACATCTATTTGCTGAATGTGAATTTAGCAACAGACTATGGAGCACTCTTATGAGTTGGATAAAAAGTGGCTGGCAAAAGGTGAAGACATGGAGACAAATGCAAGATTGGATAGAACAGAAGACGAAAGGAAAGACAAAGCAAGTGAGGCTAATGAAGCTGATATATGCAGAGTTTGTGTATGCAATATGGATAGAAAGAAATGCCAGAATCTTCATGAAGAAGGAGAAATTCGGAGAATTACTTGCTAGAGATATTGCCTATATTTGTTATGTACGAATAGATGAAGGGCTACATGGATTGATGGAGAATAGATTTCCAAACTAGAAATATGATTGTAGTATAGGAGTATCTCAGTGAAATAGAGGTAGGAATTATGTACATGGGGCTGAGTTGTATAGCCTAGCTTTGTAAATATGATACTTGGTAATTAATGAAAATGATAGTTACCAAAAAAAAAGTTTAAATGATCTTTTTACACTTCAATCACTCCTTACTTCTATAATATTTTTGCGCAAAAAAGTAAATATACATTTAAATAAATACTACTCTAAAAGATTACTCAACCACCATAATGTCTCTTGAATATATCAATTTAATGTATTTGGTATGCTTTGGGAACTTCGGTGCTCTTTGTATTTCTAGGTAGAGTGAACTCATGGAGTTATTTTATATATTCCAATTGAAAATATGAAAGGTTAAGGTTGAAATATGTACCACTTTGTGACAGCCAAAAGCAATAAATTCTTTGAAAGTAATATATGTAGTGAATGCTTGGGTTATCTCAACATTCTTAAAATGTGATGAGGAATAGGAAGGCACTGCTTATGATTCTAGACCGGAAACTCAAACCCTCTCTAATAGTGATGTCCTCAATTTTTATCATGCAATTTTATATGTGTTTTTTGTTTTCTTTACGTTATGAGATTTTCTCTTCTTTTTCTTTACATATTCTTTGAGATAATTTAGTGTGTTAATTTATTTTGCAGCTTAACCTTGCAGACCGAATCATTGTTGCTTCTGTATGATTATATCTGCAATTGTGAGTCTTCATATCAGTTCTCTTTATCCAGAAGAAAACAAGAATTTATTTCTTAGATTTTATGTGTGATTTCTCATATTAACTTGAGAATTATATTTTTTAACCTTTCTATTCAAAATAATTCTGTCTCTTTTCTAACTTTTTATTTTTTGTGTGAGACCAGACGATTAGATGATTGAGAGAGTAGTCAGGACAAAAGCAAAAACGAAGACACATAAAAAACTTGTCTCAATCCCAATAGGTATATTGTAATTCTTGTCCCTACAAAAGGAGGCTACAATTTATTTTTATTTGTTTTGTATTTTTCTAGAAAGGAGTTTGCTCTTTGTGTGCAACATAGCATTCACTATAGATGGGAAAAAACATGTAAAACTATAAATATTGAATCTTAAGTTGTAATGACCCGATAGGTCATCTAGAGTTTTATAACCTAATTCTGTATTTTGAAGCCTCAAATATCTTATTTTGCCTTCCTTGATTTACGTGCGCAGTCCAGGTATTTTTCTGGAAAGCTTTTATGTTAAAAACTGATAAGATATAAAATTTTGCCTTAAAAATCTATTTGAGTTGACTTCGATCAACGTTTTGAGCAAACGGACCCGGATCCACATTTTGATGGTCCTGGTGGGTTGCTATCGTGATTTAGGACTTGGGCGTATGCTCAGAATCGAATTTGGAGGTCCCTAGCTCGAGTTATTGTATTTTGTTGAAAGGTTGAAGTTTAAAGGCTTAATAACTTTGAAAGTTTGGCCAATATTGACTTTAGTGATATTGGGTTCGTATTTTGATTCGGAACCCGGTATAGGTCCATTATTATATTTATGACTTTTCTGTCAAATTTGTTGATAAACGGAGTTGGTCTGACGTGATTCGGACGTCCGGTTGTCAAAATAGAAGTTCATGAGTTTTCTTGAAAATTTCATTTGATTTGGTGTTCAATTCATAGTTCTAGGTGTTATTTTGGCGATATGATCGCGCAAGCAAGTTCGTATGATATTTTTTGACTTGTGTGCATGTTTGGTTTGGAGCACCGAGGGCTCGGGTGAGTTTCGGCTAGGCTACAAAGTGAATTTCGGACTTAAGAATGTGCTGGTGTGCTTCAGTTCTGGTGCAGGCCTCAGACCTCGCAATTGCGAGGTCAGGCTTCGTATTTGCAACGTCTGTCAGGTTCGAATTTGCGAGCTAGTCCTCGCATTTGCGAAGAGTAGCTGGGGCATCTCAGGTTCGCATTTGCGAACTAGACTTCGTTTTTGCAAAGTGGGACTGGGAGGGGCTTGATCGCATTTGCGATCATTTTGGTCGCAATTGCGGAAGATCAATGTTCGCATTTGCGAACAAATCATCGCAAACGCGATGATAGCAGAGATGCTGAGACTTCGCATTTGCGAAGGTTTTCTCGCATTTGCGGGGTTTGCAATTGCGAACACCGGGTATCAATTGCGACATCTGCAACTGGTCAATAGCTGAAAAATGGGATTTTCTCTCATGCTTCAAATTTTCAAAACAAGAAAACCCTAGAGACAATTTTCCCAAGAACCTTTCTTCCCCAAATCATTAGTATGTGATTCTATCCTATTTTCTTTCAATATTTCATTACACTTCATAAGATTTCAACCTAAAATCTAGTGTTTTCATGGTGGAAATTGGGGGTTTGGGTAGAATTAGGAATTTTTGTAAAATTGGGATTTACACCTCAAATTGAGGTCGGATTTCAAAACAAATCACATAACCAGGCTCGGGGGTGAATGGGTAATCGAAATTTGGTGCAAATTTTGGGTTGGACCAAGCAAGCCCAGGAGTTGACCTTTGTTGAAATTCAATAATGGCCTAAATTAAATCTTTTGCGATCGTAGATAGTTCCTAAGGCTTAATGTGAATCGTTTGGTTGGTAATTTGCTAGATTCTATTGGTTCAGAGGCTTGTTTGAAAGGCAAAATTGTGGTTGAGCTTTGAGTTGATCCTTGGAGCGAGGTAAGTGTCGTGGTTAACCTTGACTCGAGGGATTAGGATTTGTTTGCCTATTTGCTACATGTTTAGGTGTTGGGTACAAAGTGTATGTTAGGTGACAGTTGCTTATGCGTTGTTGTCAGGTCAAAGCATGCGGGTGGGACTTGTCCCTTGTAGTTTATTGTCTACTTTGATCATGTTATCCATGCTTAGACTAGTTACTTATCAAATTGATCGTTCTTTTTGAGTTTATGGGCTTTAGTGATAATTGAGTATTGTTTCTAAAGTTGAGGTTGGTATTGTGGAACCATTTTGGCGTAAGGCTTGTTCTTGTTCATTCTATCTCCCTGTTGTTATATGTTCATTGTTATATCGTAAGGGAGAGTGTTAATGCACGAAGGGTGATGCCGTGCCGTATTTGAGTGTTAATGCAGGAAGGGTAATGTCGTGCCACGTTGTGAGAGTTAATGAACGAAGGGTGACCGTGCCATATTTTGAGAGTTAGTGCACGAAGGGTGATGCCGTGACGTATCTATTGATTTATGCTGAAAGTGAGAGTAAAGGCACGAAGGGTGATGCCGTGCAGTATTATTTTTCTATTGTGAGGTTGAGAGTAAAAGCACGAAGGGTGATGCCGTGTAGTTTTATTCATTGTGTTTATTTGTTTTACTCGTTAAAGGCATATTGACTGTTCTGATTATCATTTTCCTACTGTATTTTATCGTATCTTGTACCTCATTTGCATGTCCCCTCCCAATAGTACATGTTTAGCCTTTATTTGTTATTATCTTGTACGTATATTGTTATTTGCGCAGGTTATTTACGTGGATATCTTGTCATATCCTCGTCACTACTTCGCGAGGTTAGGCTCGACACTTACGGAGTACATGGGGTCAGTTGTACTCATACTGCACTCTGCACTTCTCGTGCAGATTTTGGTACGGGTCCCAGCTGTCCGTGAGGCGTTTCAGTTTGGAACTGCTTTTGGAAACTCGAGGTAGATCTGCTGGCATCCGCAGACCTTGAAGTCGCCTTCTATTTCCCCTATTTAACTGTTCTTTTCGTTCAAGACAGTTGTATTTACTTCAGACCCTGTTTGTAGAGATTCTAGAAGCTCGTGAATTGTGACTCCAAATCCGGGTTGTACTAGATATTATTAGCTTTTATATTATTCCGCACTCAGTTTTAGTTTTATTTAGGCTTAATTGATTTTGTTATTGGAATTGGTTAAAATTGGCTTAAAGATTCCTCTAACGTTGGCTTGCCTAGCAAGTGAAACGTTAGGCACAATCATGGTCCAGAAAGTGAGAATTCTGGGTCGTGACAAGTTGGTATCAGAAAACTAGGTTTCCTAGGTCTCACAAGTCACGAGCAGGCTTAGTAGAGTCTTGAGGGTCAGTACAGAGACGTTTGTACTTAACTTCCAGAGGCTATGAAGTTTAGGAACAAATTTCACTTATATTCTTCTCTGTCGTGTGATTTTGTTCTCTCATTGCTAATTGAACTCTTCTACTCTTGTTCTCTAGTAGATGGCGAGAACACGTACTGCATCTTTAGCTGGACAGCAGCCGGAGTCCCTAGTGGCAGCTCCTACGAGAGGCAGAGGTTGAGGCCGAGGTCGCGCCAAAGGCCGAGGTAGGGGCAGAGCTCAGCCCAGAGCTCAAGCAGCAGCACTAGCAGTGGAGCCTCAGATGGAGTTTGATGATGAGGTTCCAGCCTAGACCGTGCCTGTTGAACCAGCTTAGGTCCCGTAGGGGTTCATCGCCACCCCAATGCTTCAGGATGCTCTAGTCCATTTAATGGGCCTTATGGACAGTGTGGCCCAAGCCGGTACATGCCCTATGGAACCATCTCTCATGCTGGGGAGGAGCACAGACTCCCGCTACTCACACTCCGGAGCAGATGGCTCCCCAGTATCAAATTCCAGCAGCCCAGCCAGTTGGGAGAGTTCAACCGGTTAATGCGGCACAGGCCGGTGATGGACCAACCATGTCTTTTGAGGGATTATTGACATTGGACAAGTTTACCAAGCTCTTTCCAGTTCGCTTCCGTGGTGCACCTTATGAGAACCCACAGTATTATCTTGACTGCTGCCATGAGGTGCTGCAGAACATGGGGATAGTTGAGACCAATGGGGTCAATTTTGCTGTGTTTCAGATGATGGGTTCCGCGAAGAGATGGTGGAAGGATTTTGTAGCTACCAGACCAGCTGAGTCGCCTGTTCTTACTTGGGACCAGTCCTCTCAGATATTTCTTGAGAAGTTCCTTCCTATAACACTGAGAGAGGATTATCGCAGGCAGTTTGAGCATCTCCAGCAAGGTAGTATGTCACTCACTCAGTATGAGACCCGTTTTGTGGATCTGTCCTGTCATGCTATGCTTCTATTTCCTACAGAGAGAGAGAGAGAGAGAGAGAGAGAGAGAGAGAGAGGGAGAGAGAGGGAGAGGAGGTTTATTGACGGACTCTACCTTATTAGGATTAATTCTGGGTGTTCCTACCGAAGGAATGTCATTTTTTCAGGGTGCTTGCACACCAAATTTCAGAAATGCCATTGTCAAGGACAAGGCAGTACAACATGGGGAACAGGTGCATAATAAGGCACTCCTTCCAGTTTATGAGCTGCTCTTTGAGATGGTTAACCAAGTATTGCTTCCCCGCGCTGAAAAAAGATCTGTGTCATCCAAAGCTGACCTATTCCTTATGGAAACCTTGGATAATTTCTCCTCCATCAATTTGCCTGCCATAATGATTGAGCATATGTAAAAGGTAGAGAACTTTAAAGATAGGAATCCTGGACTGCCTTATGGGTTCTTTCTCATAAAGGTCTTTGAGTTTTTCAAAGTACCTCTGGAACAGGCCAAAGTGGGGACCAAAAAGAAATCATTTTCAAAAATTACTCTGGAGGAGTGTGAGTGTATTAACAAAGTCGGAGGAGTTTGAAGCACTTCCACAATCTCTAAACTGATAAATGCTCAAAATAGTGACACAGAGGAGATCCGAAAGTTGAAGGCTAGGAATGCGATTCTTGAGAGTCAGCTCAGTCAGTTGTAAAAGGTAACTGGTTCTAGTGGTTATCACAGCGCAGAGGTTGTACGCCTAAGAAAGGAGAATGCCGAACTAAGGAAACAGGTGGAGGACCTGAAAGAAAGACTGCTCAACGAGAAAATATCCGTGAATGTTCGCATGAATCTTATCCTCCAAACTCTTGCTTCCTCTTCCAAGCCCCCTTCCTCCAGTGTCCCTTAAAGAATGTCCCCTTAGTGTCTAGTTTCCAGTGTCTATCTTCTTAAGTTTTGTTTTGGTGATGGTTTGTTATTTCTGGAAATTGTTTTTTGTTTGTTCTAGACCGTGGATGAAAATAATGATTCTGCTCTATCATGTTGTGAGCACATAAGTGGCATGAGTTAGCTATGCTAGACTTCTTTATGCTGCTAACCTGTTCTGTGCTTTTTATGATGCCAAAAGGGGGAAGATTTAATTGAATAATAAAAGAGTATGAATGCATGAATGAATGAGAGCATGAATGAATAATAATCTGAAAACAAAATACAGATTCAAGGGGAACTCACAAAAGTTCAGGTACTAACTAAGGGGGAATGTAGAGCTTCAGGGGGAACTTAAGTTCTTTCTATGCACAATCTTCTAGTTCACAATCTGGTCCTTTGTGGCTATTTCTAAGATTTTCAATTATAAGTTTGTCATCATCAAAAAGGGGGAAATTGATAGGTTACAAGTACTTTGGTTATAAGTACTTTACTTTATGTTTTGATAATCTAACAAACTTACTATCTAGAACCAGATAAGGAACCTATTACACATTTACAAGACCTCAAGATCACAAGATTCCAGGTTGGGACTCAGCATGGAAATATGATTCAACTCCTCAGAGTGGAAGGAACAGTTGAGGGACCATGCGAAGTCGACTTTCCAGTTGGAAAGTTGCTGCCTGCACACGCTACAGTACAGGAACAGTGCTGCACTCAACTTTCCAGGGAAGACTTTTTACCTACCTTGCTTGCATCATTATAAGTGATTCACACATGTATATATGCATTCAAGGGAGGTAAAACAAAATGACTTGAACATTTTGATAAGCTCATTCACTTGACTATCCAGCAAGCAAGTTTCAAGTGCCTCAAGAACAAAGAACAAAGCAACTACGAACCAGTTCCCACATCGAGTTATTGTGTGTCCTTAGTTGAGTTGTAACTTTGTAATAGTTCTTCAAATTGTAATTACTATCTAGCTTATTTAGAAGTATTTTATAGGAATATAGATATTGATTAGGATTCTCTTTTCTGAAACTGTGTGTGTAAGAGATTCGTATAGAGTATTTCGTAGGTGTATTGATAGAATGGACTGTGGACTTTGATTATGTAGATTCATTCTTGACTTTCTGTTTTGATTTCAGCTACTCTTAGTACTCTGTAGTGTTATTGCTCTTGGCTACATTTTATTTCGACTAGCTCATTTATGCTCCATGTTTGGTATGTCAATTAATGACATATTATAAACATTTGAAGCTCATGACAAAGTTGCAATCAGTGCTGTTATTTGTACTTGTTAATATTAAGTAGTACTGATTCGTTCCATTTTTGAG
>NW_017675634.1:25697-32304 GCF_001879085.1 Nicotiana attenuata
CTTACTGTACACTTCTGTAGCCTGTGTTGCCCGTGAGTTTCCGGGTTTTGGGAATTGTTTTAGGCTTGTGATATTGAGTTGTACTTGCTAAGCGGCATTCAGTACAGTTTCCTTTAGATACCTGATTTGATTTTCTCTATTTTTCCGCAAGTATTATATTTCCGCAGATGTTAGGCTTACCTGGTCATGGGGACCAGGTGCCGTCACGACATGTTCACGATTGGTGAACTAGGGTCGTGACAAGTTGGTATCAGAGCTCTAGGTTCATAGGAGTCACGAAACACAGGCCGGTTTATTAGAGTCTCGCTGATCGGTACGGAGACATCTGTACTTATCTACGAGAGGCTATGTAACCGTTAAGAAAATTTCACTTCATTTGATTCCTGTCGTGCGAGATTTTTGAACATCAATTCTAAACTTCCGACTTCTATTCTCTCACAGATGGTGAGGACACGTGCTACTCGAGATGATCAGACACCCACGCCCCCTACTGCAGCTGTCAGAGGCCAGGGCCGGGGTAGAGGCCGAGGCGCGCGCGTGGTGCAGCCAATGTTTCCGCCATTGCTGAGGACGAATTTTCCCGTCGGTGGAGGAGATAATCCCCCTGTAACCCCCAACTTCAGGTCTGATCTCACCCGATTACCAGACGCTGCTACCGTAGGGTTTTTCCTATCGACGATGACGTCCAAAGAATTGGCAGAATTCAAAGCCAAGTTCGGTCTTCCAAATCACGTCGAATTGATCCCAGTCGAAGGGGACGTGGTACATGTTCATCACCCTAAATTTTGCGCTCTATACGTCTACCCCTTCCTCATCGGTTATTCGTTCCCCTTTCTTCCGTTGGTGGAAGAATTTTGTCGTCACTACGTCGTCTACCCTAATCAACTTACATTGTACGTCTACAAGATTATCAGAATTTTGACTAAATTTGCCGAGCTGACTGGGGTCGAATTGACGCTGCGACATTTGGTACATCTATTCGCCCCTAGCTTCTATAGGGGAACAATGTCGAACCTTCGCTACCGTGGAGGCAAATTCTTGGTGGTGAAGAGAGACGACAAGTCTAGTCGTCAGTTCTGGCTAAACTTCTTCTACGTCAGAACTGAGGACGTTGTGGCTAACGTTGATGGCTTTCCTGAGGCTTGGAACTACACACGTAAGTGCCCTGTTTCTATCTTTATTCTTTTACTTGATCTGAATTAGTTGAGGGATTTTCCCTTTCTTACAGCAAACAACCAGCCTCCCCTTTTAGTCACGTGCATTTCCGATTGGGTCGAGCAAGTCCTCCCCCATGTCGTAGGAATTCGCGACTAGCCGAGCTTCTTCAAGAAGTTAAAATAGCTCTTCCTTCGACAAGTAACTTCTTCTCTTTGGTTGTGGTCGTTTCACTTTCTATTGTATGTCGATTCGTTTTACTAACTCCAATGTTTGTCTTTTTCCCAGGCAGGGGGTCTTCTCGGAGGTGCCGGGCGTCGGTTCCCTCTTTTCGGAAGAAGGCTGTTGTGCCTTTCGGCTTCTACCCCTGTTACGACTACTATACCTTCCGTACATGCACCTGCCTAGGCTACCGAGTCCAAGAGCCTATCCACGTTCCTTATGCTACTTCTGCTTCTCAGCTCTTTTCACTGGTTGACAAGGACGACGATGTCTCCCCTGATGATGGGGGTCTAATGCCCCGCAAGAGGAGAGTTGTAGACGCGGGAGGACAAAGGTCAATAGTCGTCGACTTAGAGGAGGGCGACTTCGTTCTTCGAAAGATGACCATAGTGCATATTAGAGAGAGCACTGGGATTGAAGGCCCCACATCTGGAAGAGATGAATGTGGATGCACCGGTATGTCCGGGGGTGTGAATATTTTTGCATGCTTTTAATTCTCCTATAAAAAACTAACTTTTGGATGGTTTTAGCTATTTTAGTTAATTTTCTTTGATATTATTTGTACATTTATATGTGAATTCCTTAATTAAAAAGTACCAAAAATAATTTTTTTTGTATATTTTAGTTTGCATCTTTAATTTATATATACCAAAAAGATTTTCTTTCTACTTGGACATTTTCTTTAGGACTAAATAAAACCATAATTTTATTAGAGGGAAAAGGGATTGGGATAGTGTATTTTAATTAAAATTGAGCCAAAATTGGCCCAAAATTTGAGCCCAATTCGGCCATACCCGGTCGAACAAATAGTCTGCCAAGACCTGGTCTAAAACGGTGTAGTTTCATCATTAAACTACGTCATTTTATTAAGTGAAACCAAGATTTAATCTCAGTCACTCATCTTCATTTGATCCAACGGACCTTATCTATCTCCCACCCCAGGTATATAAAGCCTAATATCCCAAAAATTTACCCATTTTATCTTATTACTCTCCCCCTTTCTTCTTCTTCTCTCTTCTCCTTCCCCTCTCTGCCAGCTCCGCCCGTCGCCGCCCAGCTCCACCGCTGGAAATCGCCCACCGGCGGAGGCCGTCACCCAAACCACCCCAAAATCGCACCATACAATCACCTCAACCCCCTCTTTCCAAATCCCTAAAAACCCTCTCAATTCCATGATTTTTAGATCTAGGAAACCCTAGCCGCCACCTTTTTTGTCCAAATTCGTGAAGCTCCGGCCACTACCACCCTAAAACACATACATGAATTGATATAGCTCCACGATACCTACACTTCCCCTTTAATTTTGCCCATAAACACCGCCGTCCACCGCCGGCCGCCTCACTGTTGTCGCCGCTCCACCGCTGGTCGGTGGCCCCAACTTGATAGAAACTAAGCGTCCACCAAACTGTATAGAGAACCAGGTTCTCTATGAGTTTTCTCGGAAAATACTAATGAACCAAACTGTATAGCGATCTGGTCCTATATCAGTTCCCACAGTGCTAACTACTGAACCAATATGTAAATGAGACACAGGATAAGTTCCTATTGTATAGAGAACCAGATTCTCTATCAGCTCTCACTGTAAGAAACAGACTGTAAAACCAACCAGTGTAGGTAATCAGTTTCTCTAATTGTTCCACAGTAGCTTGGCAGTAAGTAAAGAACACAGAGGATTTTTACGTGGNCCTATTGGCGCATTTGTGTCATCATATGAGTACTTTTGGGTTATGTTAGTGTGGCTTATGTCTGAGCATTCATACTGGGTGAGACGAGATTGTTGGATTTAGGATCAGTGCAATCTGATTACGTGAAATATATTAAGAGGCAAGGATCCTTAATTGGTTCAAAATGAGGTGATGTTTCTTGTCAGGAGTATAGACTCAATGATTGGTTGACTCGGCAGTCGATTATGAATTTCCGCACATCTCTCCGCTGTGATGGCATTGAAAGAGTTAGAGTGACACCTGTGTATGTCATGGGGTGCGATGAGAGCGTCAGATTCGTGGAATTTTTGACTAAGTCGATCAGGAAATGTTACTGTGGTCCGGTGAGTAAAGTGATGCGAGGTGTGAACTTCAGCAAGTTATGCAGCCATGTTTGGGTATAGCGTGTAGTGAATGTTATGGTGATCTTATGTTGGAAACAGGTCGAGCATAGAATTCTGGATGTTGGAATTGGGCTCTAAGGCTTATTTGCTTGAATAAAAAGAAATATCTTCAGAATTGATCGAGCTAGTGTGCTCAACTGAGTTGTGGTAGCACGGTAAGGTGCATGAGGAGTTAAACATTGAGTCATGGAACTGGAGGGTCTTGGGATCATTTCTTGCCATTGGCGGAGTTTGCTTATAACAACAGTTATCAGTCCAGCATTCAGATGGCCCCGTATGAGGCTTTATATGGCAGGAGATGTAGATCTCCGGTGGGTTGGTTTGAGCCGGGTGAGGCCAGGCTATTGGGTACAGAGATGGTTCAGGATGCACTGGAGAAGGTCAAGGTGATTCAGGACAGACTCCGTACAGCCCAGTCTAGACAGAAGAGTTACGCGGACAGGAAGGTTCGTGATGTTTCATATATGGTTGGTGAGCGGGTTCTGCTTCGGGTCTCGCCTATGAAGGGCGTCATGAGGTTTGGAAAGAAAGGGAAGCTGAGTCCGAGGTTTATTGGCCCTTTTGAGATCTTGAGGCGAGTTGGGGAGGTTGCCTATGAGCTTGCCTTACCTCCCAGCTTGGCTGGAGTTCATCCGGTATTTCATGTTTCGATGCTCCGGAGCTATCACGGTGATCCATCGCACGTGTTGGATTTCAGTTCAGTCCAGTTGGACAAGGATCTATCCTATGTTGAGGAGCCAGTGGCTATTTTGGACAGACAGATCAGAAAGTTGAGGTCAAAGAACATAGCTTCAGTGAAGGTTCAGTGGCGGGGTCAGCCGGCCGAGGAGGCGACTTGGGAGACCGAGCAGGATATACGCAGCCAGTACCCTCATCTTTTTACTACTTCAGGTATGTTCTCTATGCTCGTTCGAGGACGAACGAATGTTTAAGTGTAGGAGGATGTAACGACCCGGCCAGTCGTTTTTGGAATTTATGCCCCGATCCCCCATTAACTGCTTCCCCTAAGTTTATTTCTGCTATTTTGGTTTGCCGGGACGTTCGGTGTTGGGATTCGGAGTGTTTTGGGACACTTAGTCCCTAAATGAGAGCTTAAGAATTGAAAAATGGTCCGTAATCGGAACAGTGTGAAGAAGACCTCGGATGAGAGCTTAAGAATTGGAGGCTCGTAGCTCATTTAGGCTTGAAGTGCCGAAGTTGGAATTTTTGAAGTTTCCGGTCCGATAGTGAGTTTTTGATCCGAGGGTCGGATTGGAATTCCGGAAGTTGCACTAGCTCCGTCATGTCATTTGGGATGTGTGTGAAAAATTTCAGGTCAATCGGACGAGGTTTGGTTAGGTTTTTGATCGAAAGCGTGTTTTGTTGGAATTTGAAGTTCTTAGGCTTGAATCCTTGATTAATTCGTATTTCCGGCGTTGTTTTAGGTGGTTTAAGGATTGGTACAAGTTTGAATGATGTTATGGGATATGTCTGTAGGTTTGGTTGAGGTCCCGGGGGCCTCGAGTGTGTTTCAGATGCTCGACAGAGCATTTTGGAGTTTCAAAGTGTTGCAGAAAATCCTTCAGCTGTGCAGGTCCCAATTCTTTCTTCGCGTTCGCGGTATCATCCACGCGTTCGCGTAGCTTTGGCCTTCTTCTTCTTCCCTTTCGCGTCCTCCTCTACGCGTTCGCGTAGAGTAATTCTGGAGGATGACAAGTTTCTTCATTGCGTTCGCAATTAGTGCTCCGCGATCGCGTAGCTTCACATGTTTCTTAACCGCGTTCACGTCAGGGCTGTCGCGTTCGCATAGAGTTATTGGACTCCAAGGGGCTGGGCTTGATTTTCATTCAATGCGTTCGCATAACCTATGTCGAGTTCGCGTAGTTCACTGAACCCAAGCCTTCGCGTTCGCATCTATTCCTTCGCGATCGCGAAGGGCATTTTTGGTCCGTTATATTTTCCTTCTACGCGAACGCGTGCTGCCTTTCGCGTTCGCGATGCTTTAGACCCCTGAACAGTACTTAACATTTCAAAAATGAGGTTTTGCCATTTTTTATCAAAACTCAAGGTTTGGAGCTCGGATTTGGGAGCAATTTCAAGGGTTTTTCAAGGGCAATCACTGGATAACGATTCTCTACTCTCCTATGACTAAAACCCATTAATCTAATCGCAAATTCACCCTTTAATTTTGTGTTTTTGAATGGGAAGTGGGTAAACTTCTTAGACCTAACTATGGGGTTTTGAGGGGACATTTGACCTCTGATTTGGGAGATTTTTATATGGTTAGACTCGTGAGAGTACGAGGGTCCTAAAAATGTAAAAATTATTCGATTCCGAGACGATGGCTGGAGGGGCATTTTGGTCATTTTACCTATTTTCGCACCCTAGCCTTAAAATTTAATAGTGGAATCAGTTGTTTGCAATATTATTTACGATATGTAATTGAATTGAATAGATTTGGGCCATTTGGAGTCGGATACTCGTGGCAAAGGCGTGGTTTCTATTGATATTGAGCCGGTTCGAGGTAAGTGGCTTGTCTAACCTTGTGTGGGGGACCCTTTTCCCTTAGGATTTGTTGTTTGTTGATTTGAGTGCCTTGTACGCGAGGTGACAAGCGCGTACTTGAGCCAATTATTGAAAATCCGATTTTCTTAAGATATCGAGATTGAGTTCCTTTCGTATTTGCTTTATTCTACTTGCACCTATAACCTGTGCTAGATTAGGAAAGCATGTTTAGTTAATTTAACTTGTCTAATTGCTTGAGTTGCCTTGACTGTACTACGTGAAGCATGCTAGGCCAGTACTACCTGTTGCTTGTCTTTTGTACTTCGTTTCCGTGTACCTTCTGGTTGTGATTGCGCATTTACATTGGGACTACGGATGTGGGATTCCGGTAGCTCCCCCCCTTGTTTGTTTACTTTGGGACTGCGGGTTCGATTCCCGATAGATCCCCCTGCACTTTTACTTTGGGACTGCGGGTTCGATTCCCGATAGATCCCCCTGCACTTTTACTTTGGGACTGCAGGTTCGATTCCCGATAGATCCCCCTGTACATTGATGGTTGGACTACGGGACGGTATCCCGGGAGATCCTTCGGATGTACACATATGATGGACTACGGGACGGTATCCCGGGAGATCCACT
>NW_017675634.1:33907-37264 GCF_001879085.1 Nicotiana attenuata
TCGAACATCCATTGTACTTGCTCCTCGGTCAAATTATCAAATAGCTCGAACCATCCTTTGGCATCCTCTGGCTGAGCAAACATATCAGGGATATAATTCATTCGCTTTGGATGATGGAAGGCGATATGATCGTCCCAGTCCCTTCGTTGAATCTCTTGTCAGTATTCACCCTTTTGTAGATGCTCCACGAGCCACAGCTGAAGTAGTAAATTGCAACCTTCAAAGTGACTAGCTCCCCGTTGACACTTTTCTAGGGCTCGGTATATTTCCGCGATGATCATGGGCACAATGCTGAATGGTTGCCCTCCAATCCCTTCCATTAAGGTTTCAGTGACCATGGCTAGTCAGGTGTGGATTCTTGCTTTCTTCATTGGAAACACAATCAACCCCAGGAAACAAAACATGAATACAAAGACCCTACGATGAATATGCCCTAACGAGGTGATGGCAAACTCATCAGGATAGGTACGGTAGGATTTGCTGTGACTGTACCTCTCGTACAAATAGTCAAAGGGAATATAGGATTCTTTGAGGCATGTCAGTTCTGGATTCTTCTTCAGACCCATCATCCTGAGGAAACCCCTGCCCTTGCGGTTCTCAGGCATCAATAAACCTGGAGTCTCCCATACCAAACCGGCTAATCCTCCTATTTCTTCTAGCAAGGGTGTCATCTCAATTTCCCCGAAGCGAAATACGGATCTCTCACAATCCCAAAATAGGGTAGTAGCTTCTATGATCTTGTTGTTGGGTTGGATTTCCAGGAGGGAGGGTAGATTCCCTAGATATTTTTGGACGAGTGTCTGGTCACTGGAATGAAGATCTTTCCACCAGTTTAGCAGTTTTGGGTGGATGTTGGTAACCATGCCGAATCTGGGGATTTCGTGCCTCATTATCGGCAAGAAAATAAGGTTAGGCCCTTTCCCCCACCGGACTCGGCTATTTACTATCAACAATTGGCATAAAAGCATTCAGTTTCTCCAAATGAATGCATAGAACGTGATGATATCCGTCTGGGTTTTAGGGAAACCCGGTGGACTTTGGACAAGGCTACCTTAAGGAGTCAGTACGCGGACAACGTAACTGACTCGGCTAGGTTTGACCATGATGCATGCACAGTTAAACAGAGTAAGGTTTCTATGGGGTTTTAGACCGGTACCCTTGAGTGGACAACTCAAGGGGAAAAGGCACGGAACCGTCGACTACACCGTTGATGGACTGGTTTTACCGCAAATATGCCTTTTCCGAATTTAGGGGGTGATAAAATCTAAAGAGCGCAACCACTCATTATAAGCGTTGCTATAGGATTACTTTGGCACGAGTGGAATATGATGTTGAGCATGATTATGCAACAATTAAAGGCATGTTGTTACGTATTTGCATGTTTAAGAAAGCACTAAATAAGGAAAGCAGTAAAGGAAAGAAAAGAGACAAGTTAGTTTTACAATCGAAAAGGAAATTGAATGCTTGAAAGAAATAAACAAATAATTACGCGTAAAGAAGCATAAATTCACAATAAAGTCTGAAATGGTAAAATCCTAAAAGTCTCCAGCAGAGTCGCCATGCTGTCGCGCCCCCTTTTTCCTCCGCGGAAATCGGGTTTATGACATTTGGAGGGACAACTCATTCCTTTTGGGAACTGGGTTTGCAATTGAAGAGTCGCCACCTAATGATTAGGGTGCATTAGGACACCAAAAGAATTTGATTTGAATAACCAGAGATAGGGCAAGGGCTTGAAATTATTCTAAGGGGAAGGTGTTAGGCACCCCTCAGAATCCACTAGTGTGGTTTCCGGCCAGACAACCATTGTGAATTGAGGTGCAATTAGCATATAGGCAGATAAGGCTCAAATAAGAGGGGATTTCAATACATAAAGGTTTGAAAGTAAGCAAGGTTTGAAAGAGCAATTAGAAAAGCTGATTTTTTTTTAAAAAAAAGGAGTTAAAATGCTAAAGAAAAGAAATAAAGAATAAAGGGAGGGGGGTCCTAGGTTTATTAATAATATGGATCACCCCACACAATGTCCGGTAATCACTCCTCAATGAGGGGCTACACGTGACATTATCGCATGGTCATCATATCCATATCTACCCATCCAACCCCGTTAAGGTATTTAAAGCGTGGACTGGTATCGATTACCTATTGCATGTTATTACCCGTCCCACTCCTATCAGTCCCGGAGGCACTTAGGACTACTAATCCTAAAGGGAGGGATATTAGGCTTATTTGGGGTTTCAAAGGTAAAATTCTAAGGCGACAGTCAAAAAAACATACTGCATATTTTGGGAGACATATAAACATACAAGGCTCAATTATACCTCCTTGAACAGAAAAGCACATAATAGCATGTCTTGCACGTACTGCTTAAGTCTGGTTAGAATTAAATATGAGGGAGTTTAAAAGTTGGGGCAGATTGGTTTATTACATAATTCAGATAAGAAGCCCGAATCAGGACTGCCTGCCGGTTGTGATAATTAACAGAAGCGGGTTCAGTTTTCAATTATTACTCTAAGGCTTGCCTAAGTGCTCAGACGGGATCCTATAGGCATGGTATCTACTGAACTTAGAAGGTGGTAAGACAAGAAAGCTCAAATGAATTGTTTGAAATCATAAAAAATGCATGCTTGTAAACATTGTAAAGCGAGGGACTTAGATTATCAAAAGAGATGCAGAATTAAACAAATTGATTACAGGTTCTGCAGGTGATAGTATATATTATTACTGATTTCACGTCTAGCATTGGATGAAGCGAATCATATTCATTTAGAAACTCCTATAGGCATGTTTTCTACACGTTGCTGATTTTAGGCACTTATAGGCGTGGTGTCTGAATGCAGAAATTTGTTTTAAACCTCATAAACAGATCTAAATGCAAAACTTGCACCTTATAGACATGGTATCTAAATGCAGAACTTGTTTTAAACCTTATAAACATTGTATCTAAATGCAGAACTTGTTTTAGACCTTATAAACATGGTATCTAAATGCAGAACTTGTATTAGACCTTATGAACATGGTATCTAAATGCAGTTCAAATTATGCAGAATGACGTTAGAACAATCCTATAGGCATGATTTCTAGGTGAAGTTGAATATGCGGAATTATAATAGTCCTGTAGGCATGGTTTCTATATATAGTTGAATATGCAGAATTAGAACAGTCCTATAGGCATGACTTCTACCCTTTGCATGCATAGTTACCCCAACCCTGTTTCACTAGCCAACCCCAAGTATTCTTTACAAATTATTACAAACCAGAGTAACAAATACATCAGAAAATACAAAGAAAATAATTACAACCATAGAAGGCCTGATTCTTGACTTCCTGTCTGAATTATGAGATAGACCAACTCAAAAACCA
>NW_017675634.1:50822-62990 GCF_001879085.1 Nicotiana attenuata
ATAGAAATGACTCCTCTCCTAGAAGAAATAGGAGGCTTCGCTAAGCTGCCATGGGATAGTCCAGGTTTATTAATGCTAGAGAATCGAACCTCTCGTGATTTTCTGAAAATGCTAGGTTTCAAGAAAAATGATGAGTTGTTTTATTTGAAGAAGTCATACATCCCATCTGAATTTCTTTATGAGCGTTATGGGCACAGCAAGTCGTATCCCCTTCATCATGATGAACTTGCCATTACTTACTTAGGTTGGACGCACCACCTAGTTTATGTGTTCATTGTCTGCTACTTGGGGTTGTTGATATTTCCGATGAAAGGGGAAAGGATCAACACTCGTCTAGCCATGGTCGTCAGGACCTTGATGGAAGGCATCGAGGGACAAACCTATACTATCGTCTCCATGATCTTGGCTGAAATATACCACACTCTAGATCGGTGCAAGCATGGATTCGGGCATTTTAAAGGTTGTAATCTGTTACTGCAAGTTTGGTTATTGGAACATTTTTAGAGGGGAGAATATCTCCAAGAGCTTCTGCATCGACCATTGAACGACTACATAACCTACCATCACCCAAAAAAATAACATTTATCCCAGACAGGTTTGCACAACCTGGAAATGCTGTGAGTTGGGTGCGTTTCTTCAGCAATTTCACATATGAACAGGTACATTGGATGTTTGAATGGTTTCCTAGTAGTGAGTTCATCATCAGATCAAGAGAGACTACTCATCTGGTACTGATCGGGATGAGGGGTATCTATCATTATGCTCCCATAAAAGTAATGAGACAAGCGGGAAGAAAACAGGTTATAACTCGGGTTTCCAATATGGTCCAATACAAAGCAGATTTTAAAGGGGACGTCATTCCATTCAAGTTCGAGGCACAACATATGTGGAATCAGAAGGTCATTGGGGAAAAGGATACTATTGAGCCAGACAGGTATCATGCCGGCCATGTGTACGTCTACCAATCATGGTTAGTGAACGATATAGTAGGAGACGTCAACCCGGGAATCAATCTGAAAAATAGGATCATAGATGACGCTGCTGAAGCACAAGTCAAGTATAGGAGGTTACGCAAAAGGGTCTTCGAGTCTGAAGCTAGGCATCTGGAACAACACAAAGTGGATATGGAAGCAATCAACGAATGGAGGGAAATTGCCACTAAATCAACAAAGAGATTGGAATATTTGGAGAAAGGGTTGATGGAGTTTGAGGGAAATATGAGGAAGAGGCTTTCAGATTGTCAGAATACGGATGGCAATGAAGGAGGGAATCTAGTAAAGGCTTACCTATTGTTGGATATGTGCGACTTGGGGAACCTGATTGATGGAGACAAGAGAGCCAAGCATGGGGAAGGTCCTTCTAGGAAAGATTAGGAAATGATGTTCTTTACTACTTTCTAGCTTTGTTTTAAATTTTGATTGTAATAAGGCAAATTCCATTAGTAACTTTCTTATTATTGTCGTTTTAGTAAGAATTTGATTCATTTTCGCATTAATGAAATGACACAATTATTGGCATCAATTTTCTCCAAGTCTATGTGCCTCTTAGGCCTACCTCGGGCGCAACGAGGTCCCCCAAATTGGGACGCAAATTTATTACATAATTTTGCAAAGCATGTTTAATATTGCAAGCATTTTTTCAATATCCCTTACTGATTTGGTTACCTTTTTTTCTTTCTTTTGAATATTCCCATTCCCCAAGGTTGGTTCGTGCATACTGGCATCATCTACATACCACACTAGATCCAGAGGTCCTCCACCAAGTGATCCTAAAGGCAGAAGCAAAGGGAAAGGAAAAATGGACGATATAAGTGGTATCAGAAAAGACAATGCAGAAAACGTTGAAACTTCGGATGGTCGAAGTACTCCAGCATAGAACGAATTGGTGCTACACTTGAAACAGAAAATACTGGAGCTATAAGGAGAACTCGAGCAGGTCCAGAACTTGGCAAACCTTTCCCTCGCCTTAAACGTCCCTGATATCAACCAACAAAACCCAAATGCCCAAAACCCGGCACCTCCCCAAAACACACAGAACTAAAATCCACCGCCAAATCCTCTCGTAGCCCATCAATACACCACACCTCCTCTGAACCATAACCCTCTACCGGTACCTACTCCTCAACAACACCATCACCATCCAACTCAATACCCATAAACCACCACTTACCACACTCCTCAGAATGTACCGCAACCTAATCCCGATCCCAAAAACTCAACCAGTGACCACCATTATGCCCAGATTCTCGGAGTCCACCTTTACCCCCCACCCCACAACAAACCCTATATATACCGGAATCCACCGAGAAGGACCTGCTTATCAAGAACATGGCGGAAGAACTCAAGAAGCTCACTGGTAGAGTTCAGAGTGTCAAAGGTGGCAAGGGCATTGAAGGTTTGAATTATGAGGACTTGTGCATTCAACTAGATGTAGAACTGTCGGAGGGTTACAAACCTCCCAAGTTTGAAATGTTCGGCAGAATTGGTGATCCGAAAGTGCATCTAAGAACATATTGTTAGAAACTTGTAGGAGTTGGCAAAGATGAATGAATTCGTATGAAGCTGTTCATGAGGAGCCTCACTGGAGATGCTTTGTCTTAGTACATCAGTCAGAACGTGAAGAAGTGGGTTAATTGGGTGAGCATGGTGTCAGATTTCATGGATCCATTCAGATTTAACACAGAGAACGTACCGGACGTTTTCTACATTAAAAATCTCAAGAAGAAACCAACTAAAACTTTCCTTGAATATGCTACTCGGTAGAGATCTGAAGCTGTAACAGTAAGGCCATCACTTGAAGAAGAATAGATGAATAAGTTCTTCGTCAGAGCTCAAGACCCGCAATACTATGAAAGACTGATGGTTATTGAAAATCATAAATTCTCTGACATCGTCAAACTGGGAGAAAGAATAGAAGAAGGGATCAAGAGTGGAATGGTGACAAATTTCGAAGCACTCCAAGCCACGAATAAAGCTTTGCAGTTAGGGGGTATCTCTAAGAAGAAAGAAGTGGGTGCTGTAATGGTAGCCCAAGGTCCAAAGTCTCCTCTCACATACCAAACACCTCCACCCACATACCAGCCTTCACCCCCCCAGATACCAATAACCTGCTACCACCTACCACACTTATAACACCCAACCTGCATATTACCACTCACTATCACCAGCCTGCTAAAATTACCAAAACCCAAGACCAAATTTAGACCACAGACCACCCAGACAATATACTCCAATTGTTGAACCCATAGACCAACTATATGAGTGATTGAAGGCTGCTGGTTATGTCGCTTCTATTCCCGTTGTTGCTATGGAAAACTGATCTTCTCAGTGGATTAACCCAAACAAGACATGTGCCTTATCACTCAGGTATGAAGGGCCATACCATTGATGAGTGTCGCACTCTGAAGGACAAGATCCAAACATTAATCGACACAAAAGTCATACAAGCAAAGGAGGCTACGCCCAATGTTCGTAATAATCCTCTCCCGGATCATAGAGGTGAGGGAGTAAATGTGATAGAGACCGATGAAGAATGGGATCTGGAAGGGTCAATTGGACTCATTCGGGAGGGGGATGATCCTGAAACATCTCCAGTCACCCTTACGCCCATTGTGGTACAAACCCAGGCACCAGTAGAAGTCGAGGTAACCGCACCAGCACCATTTAAAGTTGAGGTAACCACACCATTCACCGTGACGGTAGCACCCACGCCATCTTACAAATCTGATGCTATACCATGGGATTATGTCGCGGAAGCAAGGAGGAAAGGAAAAGAAAAAATGGAAGAAACAGGTGCGGCACAAGGAATGACTAGAACTGGCAGGGTCTATACACCTGAGCACTTGGGAGAAACAAGCAAAGAAGCTACATCTAAACCGCCTATCATTCAGACTGGCCCGGACGACCTTTGGAGGAAAGTGCAAGCGAGAGACTACTCCGTGGTTGACCATTTGAACAAAACTCCTGCTTAGATATCCATTTTATCACTACTGTAAAACTCCGAGACACACAGGAATGCCCTGATGAAGGTGATGAGTGAAGCCTATGTACCCACCAACATCACTAGTGGGAAAATGGCCAACATAGTCGGGCAGGTATTAGAAAGACACAAAATCACTTTACATGAAGACGAGCTGCCACCGGAAGGACTAAGTCACAACAGGGTACTACATATCACGGTGCAATTCGAAGATAAGTTCATCGCTAGGGTTGTGATAGATGGGGGTTCAAGTCTCAATATATGTCCACTGACTACTCTGAAGAGGTTGGGTAAAGGTCTACACGAGATACGAGCAGGAAGCATGAATGTAAAGGCGTTTGATGGATATCAAAGGGCCACAATTGGAGAGATCAACCTCAGCCTACAGATGGGCCCAACCTGGTTTGATGTTGAGTTTCAAGTACTGGATATATCTGCTACCTACAATCTATTGTCGGGGCGACCCTGGATACATGTCGTTGGGGCTGTAGCTTCTACTCTGCATCAGGCTGTGAAGTTTGAGTGGAACCATCAGGAGGTGATCGTCCATGGAGACGGGAGTAATCCCATCTATACCAATTAGACTGTTCCAGTCATCGAGAATAGGAGGAAGATGGGTGGAGAAACATACCACCGCATTGAGCGCGTCAACACAATTGAAAAAGAAAAATGATGGAGCAACAAGATAGAAAGCATATTGTTATGGACGGGGTATGAGCCTGGCAAGGGTCTCGGCAAGAATCTCCAAGGGATCACCAAACTGGTACAGCCGAAGCGTTATAGTACAACCTTTGGGCTTGGGTTCGAATACACTTGACAAGAGTACCAGGATTGGTCACCGCCATGGCGTGGTCCTTACTATCCGGTGGAATTGCCAGTACCATATTTGCATCAGACATTTCATCAAACTGACATGATGTGGGGGTCTGAAGAAGATGAAGCCTTAGCTGGCATAAGGAAGTTGTTTCTCGATGATGAAGACATGGATTGCAGTGTGATAGTATAGGAGGAGGAGGAGGAGGAAGACCTTAAAGGAGTTGTTCTCAAGAACTGGACCGTTGCATCATCCCGTGTCCGTCGAGTTCCTGGGTAGCCTGGCAATTAGCATCAACTATTTTTAAAAGCAATTTTTTGAGCATCTAAGACATTTTTAGCATTTTGTTTTGAAATAATTGCTCGAGTCATCGAGACGTACTTGTCAATGTTTTCAAGATTTTATTAATGTATTGCTATTTTTCGTATTCATTGTTATTCTTTACATTTTTCTCTCAACAACATTATTATTACCTATCCAAATAAACCTATGATTGTGACATGTAATGAGACAACGCAATATAAGGATAGTGATTCAGAGGATCTGGAAGACAATATAATACCTGATACCTGAGGAAATTGTCAGAGAAATGGAAAACTTTAAAAACAAGCCTAAGTCTAATTTGGACGAGACTGAGACAGTTAACTTAGGGGACTCTTAAACAGTCAAGGAAACACGTATAAGCATTCACCTATTATCGTCAGAGAAGGAAGAATACATCCGGTCCATGAAAGAGTATGAAGATATTTTTGCATGGTCCTACGATGATATGACTGGTTTGAGCACATCCATAGTGGCTCACAAGCTACCTACCGATCCCATGTGTCCACCTGTAAAACAGAAACTCAGAAAATTCAAGCCAGATATGAGTTTGAAAATAAAAGAGGAAGTCACTAAGCAAATCAAAGCCAAGGTTCTCATAGTGGTTGAATATCCGACTTGGTTGGACAACATTGTCCCTGTTCTGAAGAAAAATGGGAAAGTGGGAGTGTGTTTATTACTGAGGTTTAGACAGGGCAAGCCCCAAAGATGATTTCCCATTGCCCAATATACACATACTGATCGACAATTGTGCCAACCATGAACTCCATTCTTTTGTGGATTGCTTCGCAGGGTATCATCAGATCTGGATGGATGAAGAGGATGCCGAAAAGACAGCCTTTATCACACCATGGGGAATGTGCTGCTATAAAATAATGTTGTTTGGTTCGAAGAATGCTGGAGCCACTTACATGAGAGCCATGACAACCATTTTCCACGACATACACAAGGAAATAGAGGTGTACGTGGATTACGTCATCATCAAATCCAGAAGAAGCACAGATCATATAGCAGATTTGAGGAAATTATTTGATCGACTTCGAAGGTACAATCTGAAACTGAATCCTGCAAAGTGTGCCTTCGGAGTCCCCGCCAGAAAATTGCTAGGATTTATCGTCAGTCGCCGAGGGATTGAATTGGACCTGTCAAAAGTCAAAGCCATCCAGGACTTGCCACCTCCGAAGAACAAGAAGGATGTGATGAGCTTTTTAGGGCGTCTCAACTACATCAGCAGTTTCATAGCACAATCAACCGTGATCTGCAAACCAATTTTCAAAATGCTGAAGAAAGATGCTGCAACAAGCTGGGCTGAAGAATGCCAGAAAGCCTTCGACAATATCAAGGAGTATTTGTCTAAACCACCTGTTCTGGTCCCACCAGAACCAGGGAGACATTTGTTGCTTTTTTCGTCCGTACTAGATGGGGATTTTGGTTGCGTGCGATAACATGATGAGACTGGAAGAAAGGAGCAGGCCATATATTATCTGAGTAAGAAATTCACACCCTACGAAGCCCGATACTCTTTGCTGGAGCGCACCTGCTACGCTTTGACATAGATCGCTCAAAAGCTGAGGCATTAATTCTTTGCCTACACCACATCTCATATAAAGGATGGACCCGCTGAAATACATCTTCTAGAAATCAATACCTACGGGAAAGTTAGCAAAATGGCAGATATTGCTGAGTGAGCTCGACATCATCCATATAACTTAGAAGGCGGTCAAAGGGCAAGTGTTGGCAGATCATTTGCAGAAAATCATGTAGACGGAGAATACGAACCATTGAAAAAGTATTTTCCCGACGAGGAGGTATCGTTTGTGGGAGGAGATATCATCGAATCACACGATGGTTGGAGAATGTTCTTCGATGGAGCTGCAAACTTCAAAGGAGTGGGTATTGGAGCTGTCTTAGTGTTAGAAACAGGCCAACACAATCCGGTATCTGCAAAACTCTGGTTTCATGAACCAACAATATGGCAGAATATGAGGCTTGCATCTTGGGACTCATGTTAGCCATTGACATGAATGTTCAGGAGATGCTGGTGATTGGAGATTCCGATCTCTTGGTGCATCAGGTTTTAGGAGAATGGGATACAAAGAACACCAAAAAAATATTGCCATATTTGTACTGTGTACAAGAGCTGATCAAAAGGTTTACGAAGATAGAATTCAAACATGTTCCGAGGATTCAGAATGAGTTCGCAGATGCATTGGCCACTTTATCTTCCATGATACAACACCCAGACAAGAATTTCATCGATCCTATCCCAATAGGAATTCATAAGCAACCAGCTTATTGTACTCATGTTGAAGAAGAAAGTGATGGAAATCCATGGTTCCACGACATCAAAGAATACTTGGCAAAGGGAGAGTATCCAGAGCACGCAACTCATTCTCGAAAACGCACACTCCAAATGTTATCCAACCATTTCTTTCAAAGCAGAGAAATCCTATACAGAAGAACTCCTGACCCGGGGTTACTACGGTGTGTCGGCGCCAAGGAAGCATCCAAATTGCTCGAGGAAATACATGCCGGAACTTGCGGACCGCACATGAATGGCTTTGTCTTAGCCAAGAAAATACTATGAGCAGGATATTTCTGGA
Source organism: Nicotiana attenuata (assembly GCF_001879085.1). Lineage (NCBI taxonomy): Eukaryota > Viridiplantae > Streptophyta > Magnoliopsida > Solanales > Solanaceae > Nicotiana > Nicotiana attenuata. The sequence continues at coordinate 58,539 of NW_017675634.1, forward strand.
CGACTATGGAAACAGACTGCAACAAGTATGTCCAGAAGTGACCAATGCTAGATACATGTTGATATGATACGAGTGCCACCCAATGAACTCAATGCAACAAGTGCACCCTGGCCTTTCTCCGCTTGGGGCATAGATGCCATCGGTCTGATCAAACCCGTTGCTTCGAATAGGCATGGGTTCATTCTAGTGGCCATAGACTATATCACAAAATGAGTTGAAGCCACATCGTACAGAGTTGTAACTAAGAAGGTTGTCGCAGATTTTGTTCGAGATCGCATTGTTTGTCTGTTCAGAGTACCAGAGTCAATCATCACCGACAACACCGCCAATCTCAACAGTGATTTAATGAAGGCCATGTGTGAAACCTTTCAAGATCAAGCATAAGAATTCCACAGCATATAGGCCGCAAATGAATGGAGCTGTAGAAGCCGCCAACAAAAACATCAAGAAGATATTGAGGAAAATGGTGGATAATTACAAACAATGGCACGAGAAGCTGTCGTTTGCTTTGCTTGGATATCATACCACAGTTCGCACATCAACTGGGGGAACTCCCTACCTACTGGTCTATGGTACGAAAGCGGTTACTCCTACCGAAGTAGAAATCCCCTCTCTAAGAATCATACAAGAAGCTGAGCTCAGCGATACAGAATGGGCAAAGAGCCGCTATGAACAACTAGCTCTCATTGATGAAAAGAGAATGAATGCGGTACATCACGGTCAACTCTACCATAACAGAATGGCAAGAGATTTTAACAAAAAGGTAAGACCAAGGAAATTTGCTCTGGGGAAATTGGTGCTAAAGCGAATCTCCCCACATCAGGATGAAGCCAAAGGGAAGTTTTCACCCAACTGGCAAGGTCCTTACATGGCTCACCGAGTACTAACAGGAGGAGCACTCATACTTGTAGAAATGGGCGGAGAGATTTGGCCAAAACCTATCAACTCAGACGCAGTCAAGTACTATGTTTAGGATTGTTTACATTTCTTCACTTGATGTAACTGAACTACGCTTGACCTGATTCCCATTTAAGAGGGGATACGTAGGCAGCCCTATGGGTTCGGTCACATCTTAATAAAACTTCATTTCCCAGATGATCAGAAACTGGGGCAAGATCACAAGTTCAGCCAACTTCATCATATGTGGAACAGCCAAAAATGAATTGTCAGAAGCCCTCAAAATTCTAAGGCAAGGAGGTAGCAATGTCTCTAAAATGTGTCACAGTTACCGGTTCATCCAAATTATTTGATATCACATATTAGTACATTTCAAATAATTATATTTTTGCAAATGCATGCATATTTTTTGAAAACTTTATTTCTATAACAACCAGATGTTGCCCTGGGTAACTCAAACCGAATCTCAATATAGGAGCAAGATAGAGCAAGAAGACAAAAGCGCGAACTGACCTTCCCCCCTCCCCCCTCCCAAAAAAAATTCATAATTTTTCTTTGGATACAGGCACGATAAGACACGATATCCGCAGATACATCAAGTCATTACCTTCAACACAACAAATTATCTAGAGCTAACATCTCCAGCTAAGAAATACTCTACTTTCTCACTATCACTCATCGTTTTCTTGCATGAAGCTAAGCGTTGCCTCCCTTTGCATAAGGCTAAGCGTTGCCTCCCCTTGATGAGACTAAGCGTTGCCTCCCTTATTTGAATGAGACTAAGCATTGTCTCCTCTTCCTGCATGAGGCTAAGCGTTGCCTCCCCAATTACATAAGGCTAAGTATTGCCTCCCTAATTGCATAAGGCTAAGCACTGCCTTTCCTTGCATCGAGACTAAGCATTGTCTCCTCTTCCTGCATGAGGCTAAGAATTGCCTCCCTAATTGCATAAGGCTAAGCACTATCTCCCCTCTTTGCATGAGGCTAAGCATTGCCTCTCGTCTGTGCATAAGTCAAAACATCGTCTTTTCCTGCTTGAGACTAAGCATGGTCTCCTCTTCCTGCGTGAGGCTAAGCACAGCCTCCTAATTGCATAGGGCTAAGAGTTTCCTTTCCTTGCATAAGAATTGTCTCCTCTTCCGTGGATACACCCCATAGTGGACCAGGCCACTGTGTACAATGCCATAGTGGGACGACCATAGATACACCCCATGAGATCCATCCCATCCAGCCTATACCAAGCAATTAAGTTCCCGAGACCATGGGGGATATTCAACATACACGGAGAATAGCGTATGTTCCAAGAATACTACCGCAATGGATTGGATAGCACGACCATCCAACAGAAAAATGACAAAGAAAAAGAGACATAGCAATCAACAAGGTCGAGGTCGAAACAAGAAAAAATTGGGGATGTCATCATGGATCCCGACCTAGTCGGGTCTGTAGGTTCGACCATAGAAGACCTTGACCCTGTTCATTGGACCTCAACAATCATAGCAAGAAGGACTATATCGGCTGTAAACACTAGGAACCAGGTAAATTCACTCAATTCTTAATAGCTAATAAGAGTTTGTTTGCTTTCAGCCATGCAGATACGCCGGGCATCCCAAAGGAAATAGCTACACACAAGTTAAACGTCGACTCATTCCACTCCCCAGTAAGAAAAGTCAGATATAAATTCAACATTGCCATCAATGATGCAATCCGCAAAGAGGTGAAAAAACTATTAAAAATGGATCCCTCAAGGAGTCAAAGTACCACAAGTGGATTGCCAATGTAGTGATGGTCAAAAAGAAAAATAGGAAATGGCGGATGTGCGTGGATTTCACAGACTTTAACAAAGCATGTGCAAAGGATTCATTCCCGTTCCCCCACATCGACCAACTCATCGACGCAACAGTCGGGCACGAACTACTGAGTTTCTTAGATGCTTACTCGGGCTATAATCAAATTCTCATGGAGTAAGAAGACCAGGAGAAGACCACATTCATCACCCACCAAAGAAAGTATTGCTATCGGTTCATCCCGTTTGGACTAAAAAATTCAGGGGCTACTTATCAACGGTTGGTAACCAAGATGTTCAAAGACCAGCTCGGTAAGACCATGGAGGTATATATAGACGATATGTTGGTCAAGTCCAAAAGGGCAGAGGATCACATCGATCATTTGAAAGAAAATTTCAACATTATCAGACGATACGGAATGAAGCTGAACTCGGAGAAATGCGCGTTTGGCATATCCTCAGTAAAATTCTTGGGTTCGCTGCGAGGGATCGAGGTCAACCCCAACCAAATCAAAGCTATTGAGGGGATACTAGAACACTTAACCACCAAAAAGCAAGTCCAAAGGTTGACTGGTCGTATCGCCGCCCTATCAAGGTTCATTTCGCGGTCGTCGGATAGATGCCACAAATCTTTGGCGTACTCAAGAAGGACAACAGCCTTGAATGGACTTCTGAGTGCGTCCATGCTCTGCGAGAACTAAAGGCATACCTATCATCACCGCCCCTGCTCTCGAAATCCGAACATGGGGAGAAACTCCTCATCTATCTAGCTGTACCCGAGGTAGCAGTAAGCGCAGTCTTGATCCGCGAAAACAAAGGTACGAAATCTCCCATCTATTACATTAGCAAAACACTCGTCGACGCGAGACGAGGTACCCACACCTCAAAAAATTGGCTCTGGACTTTGTCGTAGCTTCACGGAAGCTTAGACCCTATTTCCAATGCCACCCCATCTCGGCCGTCACAACTTTTTCCCTGAGGAGCATTTTGCATAAACCCAAGCTATCGGGGAGGCTGGCCAAACAGGCCATCGAGCTAAGTAAGCACGATATCACATACCAGTCGCGAACGACGATAAAGTCACGAGCGCTCACAGAATTCGTCGCTGACTTCAGTGCAAAAATAATGCCTGAAGTCAAAAGGGAAGCCGTCCAAACTTCCCTCCTAGCACAAGACCTCTAGGTCCTATACACCGATAGCGCATCCAATGTATCAAGTGTTGATACCCAATTTTGCCCTCATATTTTTTAAATAAGTGTATATACCTCCAAAACATCATTTTTGCATCATTATTTAATTTACAAGATTTATGCAAGCATTTTCTATAATTTTTTATAATTTTAAAACTTTAAAATTGATTTTCTTGCATTTAAATTGCTTGAATATTTATTAATTACTCCTTTAAATTATTTTGTGATGACCTAATTACCTAAAATTATTATTTTCATCCATAATACATGTTTCATATATTTTTTTTTACTTTATTTTATGCAATTACATTAGTATTTTAGGCTATTTGCACAATCTTGCAATAATAGCCTATATTTTACAATTGTATTGCATTTGTCATTTTACTCAAGATCAAAATTATATCTTACATTTTTTTAATATTCCAATATTATTTTAAAATATTACTTTTCATCAATGGAATTTTTATAATTTATTTAATTGATTTTATTAAATTATACTTTTCCTTTAAATTTTCTATTTTTTAAAAACCCTTGGTCCCAGTAATTGGTAATTCAATTTTCAGACCTAGACAAGCCCCA
>NW_017675635.1:0-62971 GCF_001879085.1 Nicotiana attenuata
TTATGGAACTAGGTATCAATTACTATCAAATCAGTATAGGTACTTCCTTTAATTAAGGAGTTTAAAATTCAAACGGTAACAAACAGTGATAAAATAAGGAAAGAGATCACATAAGACTGGAACATAGCACATAAGGAAATATTTTCGGGCATAGTAAGTATAGAAAAAGTAATTAGGCTAGGTTCAGAAAATCTAATTAAGGAAAGTACTTAAGAATCGATTGACAGCATAGTCGACCAAAAATAAGGCAAGAAAATATCTTAGAGGCTGAAAATCAGTAAGGAAATCATCACAAGAAATCAGTGAAAGGTGCCAATTACAGGAAATTGGGGATTCAAACAGGGGTAGTACTGATTATGGGGAGATTACCACAAGTCTCTATGCATACACGGAATAAACACATAATAGGCAAGAAGAGGCAAAATCAGGAACCCTAATGAGCACAGTAGTACAAATCACATAGAATCAGGGCTTCAACTAGAAAAAAATAGCAATAATTAGAGGAATTGACAGAATAATCATAATATAAGTGGAAGAAGCGAAAATCAGAAAACCTAATGAACATAATAGGATAAAATTACAGAAACTCAGAACATTCATGAGAAACAAGCACACATTAAATCATCAGAGACAGACTCAGAACCCAGGATTAGGACCAAGGGACTTAGGGTTTTAACATAATAAATCAGATAAAAAGAGGGAGAAACATGAATAAACGTTTAAATGTAGTAAGAATTATAGAATAATACGGAAAATCAGAAGGAAAAGTCGTTTTGAAAAGGGGTTAAGAAACCCTTTGAAGATGAAAAGGCGCTTTTGAAAAATCGGAGAGATTCTTAAGAAAACAGCGAAAATAACTCAAAATACCCTCAGATCTATGGCAGATCTGAAGAGTCAAGAGATGAGTTAGGGTTTTAGAGAGAGATACCCCAGAGATGGAGAGATTCCGGCTTAGAGGCCATGGATCTGGCCGAAAAATAGAAAAATCTTACTCAGACGGGCCAAGGGTGGCCCGAGAACGGTGAGCACAGACCCTAGGTGTGAGTCGAACGGCCATTGGTCCTTTGAGAGCCTTAGGGTAGCAATAATCCGGCATGGGGGGAGAGCCATGGAGGCGAGGGGTGGTGGTGGAACCACCATTAATACCGGTGAGCCAACGACCGGCAAGTAAAAGCTTAGGTTTTAGCAGAGAGAGAGCTTGAGAGAATGAGAGATGTAACGGCGGAGAGAATGAGAGGGAAATGAGGGTTTGGGGGGGGGGGGGTAGTCTATTAGGTAAATTAAGGTAAGAACGGATCTGGTCCGTTGATCAAAATTGATCAACGGTCCAGATTAAATAGGGATTGGGTCGGGTAGGATAGTAGATTGGGCCTTTGGGGTATTGGGCTAATTTAATCAGGTTTGGGTCTGGTTTAATTTAGGCTAGAGTTGAAATGAAATTAGGCTATTTGTGAAATACCCAATTCAAATTAATTAAAATAATTTACAAAATAGATAATAATTATATAAAATGAATTTCATGCACAGAAAATAATTAAAAATGATTATTTAATATTTTAAAATACAAATGATTAATTTCTGGTAAAAAAATAGTATAAAATCATATGCTTGGGCTATAATTGCAAAGTTATTGCAATTGTAGCCAAACGATGCCAATTTGGATGATTATGAAATAATTTAGTTTAAATAGGACCATAAATAATAAATTAAACCAAGAAATGCTTTTGAAATCGCTTGTGATGCAATTCTGTAATTATTTATTGGAAATAAAATGCTGGGTAAATTAATAAAATATAGGAAAATTATGGGAAAATACCAATTGCTATTGATGCATGATTCTGAAGGTATATATGCAATTTAAAAATATTTTTTGGGAAAAAATAGGTATCAAAAACTGCCTATTTCTAGTCAACCATTAGGGTTGAAGGTCATAAAATGGTCAAAGAACCATCAAGTCACCCTGATGCACTCAATTTAAATAAGTTCACTGACTGATATCCTCTTATTTGTTTTACTTCTTTATACGTTTCCAAAAATTGAAGATAAAGATTGGATCTTGACAATGTAGAATTATACCCATTACTAAGAAACAATAACAACAACATATCTATTACTAAGAAAATATTTCTTAAATAAGTTGTTTGCAATTAATGGCCTCTACTACTGCCTGATGAATGCAATGTACTAGAGACCATGACCAACAGTCTTGAAATAACGTTTTTCTTTTAGTTAGAATGATTTGAAAAGGAATAATTTTCGTTCAGAAGAAATATTATGACATTGACTTATGGTCCATCTGAACTCCAACAGAATTTACAACAAATATTCTGACCATAAGAGTTATTATATTCTATATGTCTTGTTTGAACATAATTCACTTATGCATATAATCGTGAATGGTAATATTTTATGATTCCAGTTTACTTTGGCAGATAATGAAATTGATTAAGGATAAGACATCGGATTCAAGTTCTGATGCTCCATGATGATAAGAGTTGGATTTGAGTCCCAATTCATAGTTCCAATATGCCATATTGATGATATAATGATGACTAAGGAAAAATAATATATTTTTCATTAAAAGGCATAAAACTTGTCCTACTTAATTTGCTCCATTCTTGAAGTGAATGTGATAGTGATGCATAATAAGTCTAAATGTCACGATCCGGAATTTCCACCTTCGGGACCGTGATGGAGCCTAACATTTCACTTGCTAGGCAAACCAACGTTAGAGGATCCATTAGCCAATTTTAATCTATTTCATTAAGTACAATCAACTAAGCCAATTTAAAACTAAAACTGAGTGCGGAATAACATAGCAACCAATAATCTCTAGTACAACCCGGATCTGGAGTCACAATTCATGAGCTTCTAGAATTTCTACAAACAGAGTCTGAAATGAATACAACTGTCTCAAATGAAAAGAACAGTAAATAGGGGAAATGGAAGGGGACTTCAAGGTCTGCGGACGCCATCAGATCTACCTCGAGTCTCCAATGAGCAAATCCCAGCTGCTATGCCTCACGAACAGCTAGCGCCAGTACCAAAGTCTGCACAAGAATTGCAGGGTATATTACGAGTACAACCGATCCAATGTACTCCGTAAGTGTCGAGCCTAACCTCGACGAGGTAGTGACGAGGCTATGACAAGACACCGACGTAAATAACCTATGCAGATAACAATATACGTACAAGATAACAAAAAAAAAAGCTAAACATGTACTATTGGGAGGGGACATGCGAAAGGGGTACAAGATACGATAATTACAGCAGAAACGATAACCAGAACAGTCAATATGCCTTTAACCAGTAAAATAAATAAACACAATGAATAAAACTGCACGGCATCACCCTTCGTGCTTTTACTCTCAACCTCACAATGAAACAATAATACGGCACGGCATCACCCTTCGTGCTTTTACTCTCACTTTCATCATAAATCAACAGATACGGCACGACATCACCCTTCGTGCATTAGCTCTCAAAAATATGGCACGACATCATCCTTCGTGCATTAACTCTCACAATAAGTACTCGTCACCTCACATATATGTTGTACCCAACATCTAAACATGTAGCAAATAGGCAAATAAGTTCTAATCCCTCAAGTCAAGGTTAACCACGACACTTACCTCGCTCTAAGGATCAACTCAAAGCTCAACCACAACTTTGCCTTTCAAACAAGCCTCCAAACCAGCAAAATATAGCAAATTACCAACCAAACGATTCAAAATAAGCCTTAGGAACTACCCACGTTTGTAAAAGATTCAATTTAGGTCATTATTGAAATAGTCAATAAAAGTCAACTCCCGGGCTCGCTTGGTCCCAACCCAAAATTCGGACCAAAAACTGATTACCCATTCATCCCCGAGCCCGGTTATGTGATTTGTTTTGCAATCCGACCTCAATTTGAGGTCTAAATACTAATTTTACAAAAATCCCTAATTCTACCCAAACTCCCAATTTCCACCATGAAAACACTAGATTTTAGGTTGAAATCTTATGAAAGATTGAAAGAAAATTGTCACGACCCTTTTTCTAAACAAGCCGGGACCGGCACCCAATCACTAAACATGACCAAGCGAACCATCTGCGCGTATCAAATCTATTATAACTTCAAACTTTATATGCCATAAGGTACTACTGTAACCAAATACTTTTAAATAATTTAAATATCTAAAATAAGCCAACTTCAAAACTTTATTCGTAGTAACCAATAAAATACCGCTAAGTTATTATCGAAAACATCTGAATCTTAACCCACCGACTGTGTCTATGAAGCCTCTACTGATAAACTGACGCACTGCTTAGGACATGAGATTTTCTGGCCAGTTCTCTAAGTAAACAAAGAAATAACTAAATAAAGATGACTCTAAGGAATACTCCACGAACAAAAGCGGAGCTCACCAATAGCACTGGAAGGGAGGCAAGTCCTAAACCATAGCCTGCTCGCCTGCAAAACCGGTTCCTACGTTGTACCGCAGACCAATGTAGGTTCCCAAAAGAGAACGTCAGTACCATCCATTGTACTTAGTGAGTCTCAACGATAGGGGATGAAATATTAATAACATATACATTACGAGCAAAAATTCTAAATGCATGTAAGACCTAAAGCTTATAAGAACAATTCTAAAATAATTGCATAATAGCAGTTTATGAATATTCTAAAAGAAATTCTTTTCTTTTTCTTTCTTATAAAAAAAATACTTTACTTTATACTTTGGGAGTTCCAACTATCCTGACTTAATTCTGTCTCAGTCACCGTATGATCGGTACGGGTTAGATCCCAACCTGATCAAATAGGCCCAATCCACGAGGTGCCACTCGCTTCATGGTTCTGTAACGACCCGACCGGTCGTTTTGAGCTTTTGCACTTTGATCTCCATTTCTCGGGCATGACTTGCCCCGTGTTATGTATTATGACTGATGTAGACCGTTGGTTTTGGTTTTTCAGGAAAAATCGGAATGAATTTGAAAGAACAGTCTCAGTTGAAAGCTTGGAATTTGAAAGGTTTGACCAAGAGTTGACTTATTTGTATATGAGCTCGGATCGGAGTTTTTATGATTTGGTTAGCTTCGTTGGGTGATTTATGACTTAGGAGTGTGATCGGAAGTGATTTTGGAGGTCCGGTGTAGATTAGGCTTGAATTGGCGAAGTTAGTATTTTGGCGAATTCCGGTTGATAGGTGAGATTTTGAACCGAGGGTCGGAATGGAATTCCGAGAGTTGCTGTAGCTTCGTTAAGTGATTTGGGATGTGTGTGTAAAGTTTCAGGTCATTCGGACGTTGTTTGGTTGGGTTTTTGATCGAATGCGAGTTTCGGGAGTTTTAAAAGAACTTAGGCTTGAATCCGATGTAAATTGATGATTTTGGTGTTGGTTGAGGTGTTTTGATGATTGGAGCAAGTTTGAATGATGTTTTAGGATGGGTTGGCACTTTTGGTTGAGGTCCCGGGGGCCTCGGGGTGATTTCGGATGGCTATCGGGATGAATTTTGGACTTGTGTTGTTTCAAAGATTTGGTCGTTCTGGTATTTCTGCATCTGCGGAAAAGGGGGCCGCAGATACGGTTCCGCATATGCGAAAATGGGGTCGCAGGTGCGAGAGGTGCTAGGGAGGCTGGTTTTCGCAGGAGCGGATAGAGGCCCGCAGAAGCGGAGTTCGCAAAAGCGGATTTAAACCGCAGAAGCGGTCCTGGGCAATTAGTGAAGCTCCGCAGAAGCGAAAGTCGCAGAAGCGAAAAGCGGACCGCAGATGCGAAAAATGTCTGGGCAGAAGGGTTTTAAAAGTTCATTTTGTTCCGCGAGCTAAGCTATTTTTCCTCCATTTTTGAACATCCTTGAGAGCTTTTAGACGGGAAATGAAGGGGGATTTCGACTGGGATTGATTGGAGGTGAGTTCTATGATCTTAAAACACGATTATTATGTGAGATTAACCTTGAAATTTATGGAAATTAAGCCTAAAATTGAAGAACTAGGGCTTGAGTTTTTGATATGTCAAATTGGGATTTGATGGGTCATTTGAGCTCGGATTTGAGAGTTCTTGGTATGTATGAACTCGTGAGAAGATAAGGAATCTATTAATGTGAAATTTTTTAGATTTGAGAAGTGACCCCGGGGCTCGGGTTTTGCTAATTTCGAGATTTTTAATATTTTTCGATTATTTTCGATTGGGTATTGTTCCATTGGCATATTGTGACGTATTCATTCTGGTTTTGAATAGATTCGGCGCGCGTGGAGGCCGATTTGCGGGGCAAGGGCGTCGCGAGCTAGGGATTTCACCGGTTCGAGGTGAGTAATGATTGTAAATGATATCCTAAGGGTTTGAAACCCCGTATTTGCACAACGTAGTGCTATATTGAGGTGAAACACACGCTTAATGGCGAGCGCGGGGTTGTTTACTACTGGGGATCATGACTTGGTCCGTCCCGTTTGATATTTTACCGCGTATTTGACTGAGTTGTTCTGTTTATTATCATGATTTGGGCTTATTGCCATATTTTGGGCTTAATGCCGACTACTTGAATCCTTCGGGGATTGTTATCACTGTTTCCTCACTATTTTGATATAATGTTTGAACTCAGTCCTAATGATTATACTGTTTTACAAACTCAGCCGCTTTAATTGAATTTCGAAACTTTAATGATATTTCCACTGTTGTTTGGGCTGAGCACTATTATTTTAATGATGCCCGAGGGGCTTATGATGTTTCCTGGACTGAGAAGGCTTTCAGGCCTTGATTGTGATGTGAGGAGGCTTTCAGGCCTCGAGTGTGATGTGAGGAGGCTTTCAGGCCTTATGTGTGATGTGAGAAGGCTTTCAGGCCTTATGTTGATATAGCGCTTGGGCCGTAAGGGGTCCCTCCGGAGTCTGCACACCCACAGTGAGCGTAGGTACCCATATGATCTGAGAGTGAGCCCGAGGGGCTGATGCTATGCTGAGTGACTGATACTGAGCCCGAGGGGCTGATACTATTCTGAGTGATTGATATTGAGCCCGAGGGGCTGGTATTGTTTTGAGATATTGCCCGAGGGGCAAACTTTTATGTGCTCATCTTGCATATTTACTTGCCTTTTTACCTGTTATACTGTGGTATTTGTGCCCGAGGGGCGGATTTTCTGTGCTTATCGGCACTAACTGTTTTGAAATCATTTCGTAACTATTGAAAAGATCATTTCAAAAGAGATTTAAACTGAGCCAAGATATTTCCAAAGATTTCACTGTTTCACTGTTTTCTCAAAGGATTGTACCCTGCTTCTATACAGCATAATGGTTTGCTTTACGTGATTTCTTACTGCTCAGTTGTTATTTACCTTTATTACTCACTGAGTTGGAGTACTCACTTTACTCCCTGCACCTCGTGTGCAGATGTAGGTATCTATTCACCCGGTAGAGGGTTTTGGCCGATCAGAGGCAGAGTTATATGAGTTAAAGAGGTGACTGTCAGCGTTCGCAGCACCGTGTTTCTCTCTTTTGATCATTATTCCGGTTTTTGTATATTTTAGACCTTGTAGTGGATTTACATTCTGATAGATGCTCGTGACTTATGACACCCCGATTAGGGCTGTGTGGGGTTGTAATCCCGCTAATTAATATTATTAAGTCATATTTTAGCTGTTTATTCATGTTTAAATTATTTTTTGAAAAGACGAGTTGGGTTAGTTGGTTGGCCTTGCCTTCAAGGGAGGCGTCATCACGACCAGTGTGGGGTTTGGGTCGTGACAGGTTCTCAGCGCTCATGTATCATACCATAGCATGGCTAAGTAAATTCTCAGCAACGAGACCCTCGGCTCGTGTGCTCCCTACTTTGGCACAAATAGTTTCAGGAAGTCAACGCCTTGGTCAGGACCCTCGGCCTGGACGATGACCCCTTCTCAGAATAAAGGATACTCCCAAAAATCTTCTCTTTCTACAACTTCTTCTTGTGACTTTTCAAGTCTAAATCTTTTCTTTATAGAACCTCATGTACATGCTCATGCTGGTATCCTTAAATCTAAAGCATGGCATGAGAATGAAATAAACATCTAAAAGTATTTCTAAGATTCTTGTTTCTTCATAAATTTTCAACATGAAAATAGCATATAGGACTAACACAATCATCTGAAAATTTATGCACATATATCATAATAAATCATCTAAACTTTTGCTAGAACAATTCTAAGTTAATAGGTACTCACTCGCTCCAATTAAGTAAATATAAACTCTTTTAAGCAATTCATCAAACACCTTGTATGCGTGCTTTTGTGAAATATAAAGGGGTTATATCCACTCACCTCAAAACTTCTCGAGCCAATACGTAGGCTCCAGTCCAATTGACACCAGTCAAACAATCAATTCTACAACAACCAGTGCATTTTAATCAATTTTAAAGTTTCACACCTAAACATGAAATTTATTATTGATATGGAGGAAGAAGGGAATTAACTATTCAATTCTTACCTATTACTATTGTAGGAGAATTGACAATAGGTAATTTTATATACCTGAATTCAAGAATTAGTGATTTGTAAAGAACCCTAGAATCTTTCCGTTGCCTGCGTGATAAAAAGCCTCCGTTTCGCTGGTTCTGTTCGTGCGAAGAAACAGAATGTTTCTCTCTTTTCTCGTATAAAGGATTTCAATCCTTTTGGTTCTAACATCCCTTTATGGGCTTTAGTTTGTCCCCCTGTTTCTTTTTTTGTTTTATTGCTTTTTTTTTTGTTTTGTTTTCATTTAACTAATAATTAATGATACCCACTTTTAATAATTAATAATATTAAAATTATTAATAATTCCCCTAATTGTATATCCAATTCTTTATAAATAGAGAAGTAACTCAAAATCAATCACAATGGTTTAAATCCGTAATAGAAGTATAATTCGAGATAAAAAAAATGAATAATTAAATTCTATATTTAGCGTGTCTTGAAACTTTTATATATTTGAGGAGTGTTACAATCTTCTCTCCTTAAAAATATTCGTCCTCGAATGTTACGAGGGCCTTATTCTTAAGCTAACAATCATTCCTTAAGTCCTTGAACCTCTTAAGTTTTCTTAGCACTACTCACTCTTCCAAGGGACTCAAAATTTTGGCTAACTCCCTAAATTTTCAAAAAATTCGGCAGAGTTTCCCTTATAAATTGGACTATCCAAAAATATCCCTGTCAAAAATACCACAACTACACCAACAACAACCAAATATACCATAACAGGTCATTCATAGGCACCATACACAGCTCATAAATTAATTACTCACACTCCGGCAAGGAGGTACCACAATAACTAACAAGAATCTAAAGCACAACAACTTTAGCACAAGTAAATCACTTTAATGAATTAAATATACTACGGCATAAACTAAATTACTACAACAACTAAGTATAATCTAGGAAAGACAGAAACACTTGCTAACTTGTATTTAATAAATGAAATATAAATGTCAAACCAAACTTAGGTTCACATACCTTGTTACTCAAATAAATAAGGATACTTCTTCCTCATATCTACCTCGACCTCCCACGTAGCTTCTTTTGAATCATGATTACTCCACAAAACTTTTACCGATGCTATATCTTTTGTTCTCAACTTTCTTACTTGTCTATCAAGAATTTCTATAGGTACCTCTTCATAAGTCAAACCTTCTTTAATTTCTATGGTATCGGCAGGTATAATATGCGACTCATCATGAATGTACTTTCTAAGCATAGACACATGAAAGACAGGATGAACAGAGGACAACTCAACGGGTAGCGCTAGCTTATAAGCCACATTTCCTTTCTTTTCTAGAATTTCATAAGGTCCGATAAATCTAGGGCTAAGTTTCCCTTTCTTACCAAACCTCATAACTCCTTTCATTGGTGAAACTTTCAAAAACACCTTATCACCAACCATGAACTCTAACTCACGATGCCTCTTGTCAGAAGAAGACTTGACAAGAAGACTTCTGACGACTCTGAGCTGCTTTAAGTCTTTCTCTAATTAGCTGAACTTTCTCCAAGGCCTCACAAACAATCTCTGGACCAATCAACGGCACCTCTGCTGGTTCAAACCAACCCACTGGAGACCTACATCTCCGCCCATACAACCCTTCATAAGGAGCCATACCAATGCTGGCCTGATAGATGTTATTGTAAGCAAATTCTATAAGTGGCAAGTGATCATCCCAATTACCTCCAAAATCTATAACACACGCACGCAGCATATCTTCGAGAGTCTAAATAGTCTTTTATGCCTGGCCATCGGTCTGTGGACGAAAAGCGGTGCTTAAATTGACATGGGTACCTAATCTTTTCTGAAATGCCTGCCAAAATACGCCGTGAATTGAGGGCCTCTGTCAGATATGATTGAACCTAGAGTACCATGCAATCAGACTATTTCTTTGATGTACAACTGCGCATACTGCTCTACAGAATCTGTCGTCTTTACCGGTAGGAAATGCGCGGACTTTGTCTGCCGGTCTACAATAACCCAAATTGAATCATGTTTACGGTACGTGCGAGGTAGACATACTACGAAATCCATATTAATCATCTCCCACTTCCACTGTGGTATCTCTATATCTTGAGCTAGGCCACCAGGCCTCTGATGCTCGGCTTTGACTTGCTGGCAATTCAAACATTTAGCCACATGATCTGCTACTTGCTTCTTCATGCCTTTCCACCAATACAACTCTTTCAAATCTAGATACATTTTGGTAGCACCTGGGTGGATAGAGTACCTCGAACAATGAGCTTCCTCCATTATGGCCTTCCTAAGACCATCTACATCAGGCACACATAACCGATCATTCAACTTCAAAACTCCGTCACTTCCTAGAGTGAAAGCAGTGTTTTCTTTACTTCTGACTCCTTGTTTTAATTTCACTGAGTACGGATCTTCGTCTTGCTTAGCCTTAACATGCGCAACAAGGGAGGATTGCGCTAAGACATAAGCAGTTATATCTCCTTCTTCGGTCTCATCCAATCTAATTCCATCATTTGCTAGTTTTTGAATTTCTCGACCCAAAGATCGCCTTTGTACTGCAAGATGGGCCAAGACACCCATTGACTTCCTACTAAGTGCATCTGCTACCACATTAGCTTTGCCCGGGTGATAAAGGATATTGATGTCATAATCTTTCAATAGCTCGAGCCACCTTCTCTGTCTCAAATTTAATTCTTTTTGCTTGAAAATGTACTGGAGGCTTTTGTGATCTGTAAACACTTCAGAATGCTCGCCATAAAGGTAGTGTCGCCATATTTTTAATGCAAACACCACTGCTGCAAGCTCCAAGTCGTGTGTGGGGTAGTTCTTTTCATGATTCTTTAACTGCCTGGAAGCATAAGCAATAACTTTTCCATTTTGCATAAGAACACAACCGAGACCAACTCTGGAGGCATCACAATACACTGTGAACCCACCCGAACCTGTCGGCAAGGTTAATACAGGTGCAGTGGTCAACCTCTTCTTTAACTCTTGAAAACTCTGCTCACAAGCGTCTGACCACTGGAACTTAACTGCTTTCTGAGTCAACTTAGTTAATGGAGCTGCAAGTGAGGAAAACCCCTCTACAAACCTTCTATAGTAGCCAGCTAACCCCAAGAAACTCCTGATTTCGGTTGGCGTTGTCGGCCTAGGCCAGTTCTTGACTGCTTTTGTCTTCTGAGGGTCTAGTTTTATTCCTTCACTAAATACCACGTGGCCTAAGAATGCCACTGACTGCAACCAGAACTCACATTTTTTGTATATTTGGCATAAAGCTCATTCTCCTTCAAGGTCTGCAAGACTATTCTGAGGTGTTCTGCATGATCTTCCTTGCTCTTAGAGTATACCAAAATATCGTCTATAAACACGATAATAAAGGTATCAAGGAATGGCTTGAAAACTCTGTTCATGAGGTCCATGAATGCAGCTGGAGTATTTGTCAATCCGAAGGACATCACTAGAAATTCATAGTGCCCGTAGCGAGTTCTAAAGGCTGTTTTAGATATATCCTCTTCTCTGATTCTCAACTGATGGTACCCCGACCTCAAGTCTATTTTTGAAAAGTACTTTGCACCCTGAAGTTGATCAAGTAAATCATCAATTCTTGGAAGTGGGTTCTTGTTCTTAATGGTAACTTTATCCAACTGCCAATGTCGACACACATTCTGAGAGACCCATCTTTCTTCTTGACAAACAGGATCGGGGCACCCCACGGTGAAACACTCGGCCTGATGAAGCCCTTGTTAAGAAGGTCTTTCAACTGCTCTCTCAACTCATTAAGTTCTGCTGGAGCCATCCTATAAGGAGTTATAGATATGGGCTGAGTGCCTGGCATGAGATCAATGCCAAAGTCTATGACTCTTTCAGGAGGAAGCCCGGGAAGGTCATCTGGGAAAACTTCTGGAAATTCTCTAACAACTGGCACAGACTGAAGAGCTGGTGGTTCTGATTCTGGATTAATGATGTGAGCCAAATAGGCGAGACACCCCTTACCGATCATTCGTTGTGCCTTAAGGTAAGAAATAAACTTACCTACAAGCGATGCTGAACTACCCTTCCACTCTAAGACTTCTTCATTTGGAAATTGGAACCTGACTATCTTGGCATGACAATCTAACATGGCATAGCAGGAAGATAACCAATCCATACCCATGATCACATCGAAATCCACCATTTCTAACTCTATTAGATCGGCTTTGGTGTTGCGACCTTGGACTGAAACTATACAACCTCTATAGACTCTTGTGACTTTCACTGACTCGCCAACTGGAGTAGATACTAGGAATGGCTCACTAAGTTGTTCCGGTTCTAACCCGAGGTTAATTGCAAAGTATGGAGTCACATATGAAAACGTTGAACCTGGATCCATTATGGCATAAGCATTATGTGAGCAGACTAAAAGTATACCTGTAATAACTTCTGCAGATGCCTCTGTACTCTGATGATCAAGTGTAGCAAACAAACGGGGTTGTCCCCCTCCCTGAGTAACTCGATCTGCACCTCTACCTGCTCCATGCCCGGTCTGATTATGAGAACCACGAGCCTGAGGTGGTGCAACTGCAGTAGCTGAGGAACTAGAAGGACGAGTTGATCCACCACTGAAATTATGTCGCAACTTTGGGCAGTTGGCCTTTATATGACCAATGTCTCCACAATGGTAGCAACCATGAAACCCGATCTTGCACTGACTTGAATGTTGCCGCTTACATGTTCCACAAAGACCTTGTTGGTGTGAATGTTGCTCAGCATGACTCTGGCTATGTGAGGATGATGTCCTAATATTCTGATTCTGGCGAGACTGATTTCCATAACTCTGAGTACGTCTGAAGGAAGACCCACCACCTAACTGATGACTGGACTGAGCTGGTGCTAATGACTCCTTATTAGAGGAATCCCTTCCACCTCCGCTGGATGTACCATTAAACCTGCCCGTTGTCCGGGCTTTCTTGTTATGCTCTTTTTCTTCTCTCCTTAGTTGTCTGTCTTTTTCTAAGTGCTTGGCAAATCCCACAACAGAGGAGAAGGTTTTCATCCCTACTGCTGCAGCTGATGTCGTATCCTTAATGTGGTAAGCTAAACCGCCAACAAACCTGCATCTTTGCTCTTTCAGTCTTAACCATGTGAGGAGCATGCTTAGCTAACCTTATGAATTCCATGTAGTACTCTTGCACACTTTTATTCCCTTGCTTGAGTTGTTCGAACTCTGTAGCCTTAGCTTCCCTATCCTCTTCTGGGATAAAGTTAGCCATGAAGGCCTCTTCAAATTCTTCCCAAGTAGGCGGACCATCATCTTTATCTCTTTCCTTTTCCCACATCTCAAACCAAGCTCCGGCCACATCTCTAAGCTGGTAAGCAGCCAGCTCCATAGCTTCATCATTAAATGCTTTCATCGCTCGGAGGGCTTTCTTCACACCCTCCAGCCACAACATTGGATCTTCATCAACTATAGAACCATGGAACACTAGAGGACTCAACTTCAAGAATTCATTCACTCTCGAGGACTCAAATTTGTTCTGTCTATTTGATCGAGGTAGAATCTCATCTCTTCTCTCGTTCTGGTTGGCCATGAAGGCTTTAAACATCTCCATAGCACTGTTGACTGCATTAAACATCTGACCCACCTCTAGAGATATAGTTGTCTGAGCCGGAATTGCTGTTGGGGGCGGTACTGGATCCTGAGGTACTGGATCATCATGCTTCACCCTTTCTTCATGTTCAACCCGGGGTACTTGAGCAGCATCCTGAGTGTCGGTGTCAGAGTTGCGAGTACGAGCCATTTCTACGAGTTTTGGAGAAATGAATACATTAGATAATTTGTTAGAGGTAGGATCTACTGCACGATCTAAAGTATGAAAAGAATGAGACTTTTCCTAAATGTTTGTAGCCTCTTGTTTATAAGTATGGCGTGCTTCATACCCATAAACAAGACTCTGCTAACACGGCTTCATAGACCCCTAGGACTCCATAAACCTGACGCTCTAATACCAAGTTTGTCACGACTCATTTTCAGAACAAGCCGGGACCGGCACCCAGTCACTAAACATGACCGAGCGAACCATCTGCGCTTATCAAATCTATAATAACTTCAAACTTTATATGCCACAAGGCACTACTGTAACCAAATACTTTTAAATAATTTAAATATCTAAAATAAACCAACTTCAAAACTTTATTCGTAGTAACCAATAAAATACCGCTAAGTTATTATCGAAAATATCTGAATCTTAACCCACCGACTGTGTCTATGAAGCCTCTACTGATAAACTGACGCACTGCTCAGGACATGAGAATTCCTGGCCAGTTCTCTAAGTAAACAAAGAAATAACTAAATAAAGATGACTCTAAGGAATACTCCACGAACAAAAGCGGAGCTCACCAATAGCACTGGAAGGGAGGGAAGTCCTAAACCGTAGCCTGCTCGCCTGCAAAACCGGTTCCTACATTGTACCGCAGACCGACGTAGGTTCCCAAAAGAGAACGTCAGTACCATCCATTGTACTCAGTGAGTCTCAACGACAGGGGACGAAACTTTAATAACATATACATTACGAGCAAAAATTCTAAATGCATGTAAGACCTGTAGCTTATAAGAACAATTCTAAAATAATTGCATAATAGCAGTTTATGAATATTCTAAAAGAAATTCTTTTCTTTTTCTTTCTTATAATAAAATACTTTACTNCCTCGACCTCCCACGTAGCTTCTTTTGAATCATGATTACTCCACAAAACTTTTACCGATGCTATATCTTTTGTTCTCAACTTTCTTACTTGCCTATCGAGAATTTCTATAGGTACCTCTTCATAAGTCAAGCCTTCTTTAATTTCTATGGTATAGGCAGGTATTATATGCGACTCATCATGAATGTACTTTCTAAGCATAGACACATGAAAGACAGGATGAACAGAGGACAACTCAACGGGTAGCGCTAGCTTATAAGCCACGTTTCCTTTCTTTTCTAGAATTTCATAAGGTCCGATAAATCTAGGGCTAAGTTTCCCTTTCTTACCAAACCTCATAACTCCTTTCATTGGTGAAACTTTCAAAAACACCTTATCACCAACCATGAACTCTAACTCACGATGCCTCTTGTCAGAATAAGACTTTTGACGACTCTGAGCCGCTTTAAGTCTTTCACTAATTAGCTGAACTTTCTCCAAGGCCTCACAAACAAACTCTGGACCAATCAACGGCACCTCTGTAGGTTCAAACCAACCCACTAGAGACCTACATCTCCGCCCATACAACGCTTCATAAGGAGCCATACCAATGCTGGCCTGATAGCTGTTATTGTAAGCGAATTCTATAAGTGGCAAGTGATCATCCCAATTAGTTCCAAAATCTATAACACATGCTCGCAACATATCTTCAAGAGTCTGAATGGTCCTTTCTGACTGACCATCGGTCTGTGGATGGAAAACGGTGCTCAAATTGACCTTGGTACCTAATCTTTTCTGAAATGCCTGCCAAAAATGCGCCATGAACTGAGGGCCTCTGTCAGATATGATTGAAACTGGAGTACCATGCAATCGGACTATTTCTTTGATGTACAACTGCGCATACTTCTCTGCGGAGTCTGTCGTCTTTACTGTTAGGAAATGCGCGGACTTTGTCAGTCGGTCTACAATAACCCAAATTGAATCATGTTTACGGTATGTGCGAGGTAGACCTACTACGAATTCCATATTAATCATCTCCCACTTCCATTGTGGTATCTCTATATCTTGAGCTAGGCCACCAGGCCTTTGATGCTCGGCTTTGACTTGCTGGCAATTTAAACATTTAGCCACATGATCTGCTACTTGTTTCTTCATGCCTTTCCACCAATACCACTCTTTCAAATCTAGATACATTTTGGTAGCACCTGGGTGGATAGAGTACCTCGAACTGTGAGCTTCCTCCATTATGGCCTTCCTAAGACCATCTACATCAGGCACACATAACCGATCATTCAACTTCAAAACTCCGTCACTTCCTAGAGTGATAGCAGTGATTTCTTTGCTTCTGACACCTTCTTTTAATTTCACTAAGTACGGATCTTCGTCTTGTTTAGCCTTAACATGCGCAACAAGGGAGGATTGCGCTACGGCATAAGCAATTATATCTCCTTTTCGGTCTCATCCAATCTAATTCCATCATTTGCTAGTTTTTGAATTTCTCGACCCAAAGATCGCCTTTGTACTGCAAGATAGGCCAAGACACCCATTGACTTCCTACTAAGTACATCTGCTACCACATTAGCTTTGCCCAGGTGATAAAGGATATTGATGTCATAATCTTTCAATAGCTCGAGCCACCTTCTCTGTCTCAAATTTAGTTCTTTTTGCTTGAAAATGTACTGGAGGCTTTTGTGATCTGTAAACACTTCAGAATGCTCGCCATAAAGGTAGTGTTGCCATAATTTTAATGCAAGCACTACTGCTACAAGCTCCAAGTCGTGTGTGGGGTAGTTTTTTTGATTATTCTTTAATTGCCTGGAAGCATAAGCAATAACTTTTCCCTTTTGCATAAGAACACAACTGAGACCAACTCTCGAGGCATCACAATACACTGTGAACCCACCCGAACCTATCGGCAAGGTTAATACAGGTGCATTGGTCAACCTTTCCTTTAACTCTTGAAAACTCTGCTCACAAGCGTCTGACCACTGGAACTTAACTGCTTTCTGAGTCAACTTAGTTAGTGGAGCTGCAAGTAAGGAAAACCCCTCTACAAACCTTCTATAGTAGCCAGCTAACCCCAAGAAACTCCTAATTTCGGTTGGCGTTGTCGGCCTAGGCCAGTTCTTGACTGCTTCTGTCTTCTGAGGGTCTACTTTTATTCCTTCACTAGATACCACGTGGCCTAAGAATGCCACTGACTGCAAGCAGAACTCACATTTTGAAAACTTGGCATAAAGCTCATTCTCCTTCAAGGTCTGCAAGGCTATTCTGAGGTGTCTTGCATGATCTTCCTTGCTCTTAGAGTACACCAAAATATCGTCTATAAACACAATAATAAAGGTATCCAGGAATGGCTTGAAAACTCTGTTCATGAGGTCCATGAATGCAGCTGGAGCATTTGTCAACCAGAAGGACATCACTAGAAATTCATAGTGCCCGTAGCGAGTTCTAAAGGCTGTTTTAGATATATTCTCTTTTCTGATTCTCAACTGATGGTACCCCGACCTCAAGTTTATTTTTGAAAAGTACTTTGCACCCTGAAGTTGATCAAATAAATCATCAATTCTTAGCAGTGGGTACTTATTCTTAATGGTAACTTAATTCAACTGCCGATAGTCGACACACATTCTGAGAGACCCATCTTTCTTCTTGACAAATAAGACCGGGGCACCCCACGGTGAAACACTCGGTCTGATGAAGCCCTTGTCAAGAAGGTCTTTCAACTGTTCTCTCAACTCATTAAGTTCTGCCGGAGCCATCCTATTAAGGAGGTATAGATATGGGCTGAGTGCCTGGCATGAGATCAATGCTGAAGTCTATAATTCATTCGGGAGGAAGTTCGGGAAGGTCATCTAGGAAAACTTCTGGAAATTCTCTAACAACTGGCACGGATTGAAGAGCTGGTGGTTCTGATTCTGGATTAATAATGTGAGCCAAATAGGCGAGACACCCCTTACCGATCATTCGTTGTGCCTTAAGGTAAGAAATAAACTTACCTACAAGCGATGCTGAACTACCCTTCCACTCTAAGACTTCTTCATTTGGAAATTGGAACCTGGCTATCTTGGCATGACAATCTAACATGGCATAGCAGGAAGACAACCAATCCATACCCATGATCACATCAAAATCCACCATTTCTAACTCTATGAGATCGGCTTTGGTGTTGTGACCTTGGACTGAAACTATACAACCTCTATAGACTCTGGTGACTTTCACTGACTCGCCAACTGGAGTAGATACTAGGAATGGCTCACTAAGTTGTTCAGGTTCTAGTCCGAGGTTAATTGCAAAGTATGGAGTCACATATGGAAACGTTGAACCTTGATCCATTATGGCATAAGCATTATGTGAGCATACTAGAAGTATACCTGTAATAACTTCTGTAGATGCCTCTGCAGTCTGACGATCAAGTGTAGCAAACAAACGGGGTTGTCCCCCTCCCTGAGTAACTCGGTCTGCACCTCTGCCTGCTCCATGCCCGGTCTGATTATGAGAACCACGAGCCTGAGGTGGTGCAACTACAGTAGCTGAGGAACTAGAAGGACGAGTTGATCTACCACTGAAATTACGTCGCAACTTTGGGCAGTTGGCCTTTATATGACCAATGTCTCCACAATGGTAGCAACCATGAAACCCGAGCTTGCACTGACCTGAATGTTGCCGCTTACATGTTCCACAAAGACTTTGCTGGTGTGAATGTTGCTCAGCATGACTCTAGCTATGTGAGGATGATGTCCTAAAATTCTGATTCTGGCGAGATTGATTTCCATAACTCTGAGTACATCTGAAGGAAGACCCACCACCTGACTGATGACTGGACTGGGCTGGTGCCAATGACTCCTTATTAGAGGAATCCCTTCCACCTGCGCTGGATGTACCATTAAACCTGCCCGTTGTCCGGGCTTTCTTGTTATGCCTTTTTCTTCTCTCCTTAGTTGTCTGTCCTTTTCTAAGTGCTTGGCAAATCCCACAACAGAGGAGAAGGCTTTCATCCCTACTGCTGCAGCTGAGGTCGTATCCTTAATGTGGTAAGCTAAACCGCCAACAAACCTGCGAATCTTTGCTTTTTCAGTCTTAACCATGTGAGGAGTATGCTTAGCTAACCATATGAATTCCATGTAGTACTCTTGCACACTTTTATTCCCTTGCTTGAGTTGTTCGAACTCTGTAGCCTTAGCTTCCCTATCCTCTTCTGGGATAAAGTTAGCCATGAAGGCCTCTTCAAATTCTTCCCAAGTAGGCGGACCATCATCTTCATCTCTTCCCTTTTTCCACATCTCAAACCAAGCACCGGCCACATCTCTAAGCTGGTAAGCAGCTAGCTCCACAGCTTCATCATCAAATGCTTTCATCAGTCGAAGAGCTTTCTTGACACCCTCTAGCCATAACATCGGATCTTCATCAACTATAGAACCCTGGAACACTGGAGGACTCAACTTCAAAAATTCATTCACTCTTGAGGACTCAGAATTGTTTTGTCTATTTGATTGAGGAGGAATATCATCTCTTCTCTCGTTCTGGTTGGCCATAAAGGCATTAAACATCTCCATAGCACTGTTGACAGCATTAAACATCTGACCCACCTCGGGAGATATAGTTGCCTGAGCCGGAGCTGCTATTGGGGGCGGTACTGGATCTTGAGGTACTGGATCGTCATGCTCCACCCCTTCTTCTTGTTCAACCCGGGGTACTTAGAATCCCTTTGCAGATTTTCCCCTCCTTTTCTGAGTCGAAGCCTTCTTAGATCTACCTTGAGCCACAATAGTAGCGATAGTTTCTTGAGCAGCATCCTGAGTGTCAGTGTCAGAGTTGCGAGTACGAGCCATTTCTGTGAGTTTTGGAGAAACGAATAAATTAGATAATTTCTTAGAGGTAGACTCTACTGCACGATCTAAAGTATGAAAAAAAAAAAATTTCCTAAATGCTTGTATCCTCCTGTTTATAAGTATGGCGCGCTTCATACACATAAACAAGACTCTACTAACACGGCTTCATAGAACCCTAGGACTCCATAAACCTGAGGCTCTGATACCAAGTTTGTCACGATCCATTTTCTGAACAAGCCGGGACCGGCACTCGATCACTAAACATGACCGAGCGAACCATCTCTGCTTATCAAATCTATTATAACTCCAAAATTTATTTACAACACGGCAATACTCTAACCAAATACTTTTGTTTAATTTAAACATTTAAATAAATTAACTCCAAAACTTTATTCATAGTAACCAATGAAATACTGCTAAGTTATTATCCAAAACATCTGAATCTTAACCCAACGACTATGTCTATGGAGCCTCTACTGTTAACCTGACGCACTACTCAGGACATGAGATCTCCTGTCCAGTTCTCTAAGTAACAAAGAATTAACTAAATAAAGATAACTCTAAGGAATACTCCACGAACAAAAGCAGAGCTCACCAATAGCACCGGAAGAGAAGGAAGTCCTAACTCGTAGCCTGCTCGCCTGCAAATCCGGTTTCTACGTTGTACCACAGACCAACGTAGGTTCCCAAAAGAGAATGTCAGTACCATCTATTGTACTCAGTGAGTGTCAACAACAGGGGGCGAAACTTTTATAACATGTACTCAGCGCTCATGTATCATACCTTAGCATGGCTAAGTAAATTCTCAGCAACGAGACCCTCGGCTCGTGTGCTCCCTACTTTGGGACAAGTAGTTTCAGGAAGTCAACGCCTTGGTCAGGACCCTCGGCCTGTACAATGACCCCTTCTCAGAATAAAGGATACTCCCAAAAATATTTTCTTTCTAAAACTTCTTCTTGTGACTTTTCAAGTCTAAATCTTTTCTTTATAAAACATCATGTACATGCTCATGCCGGTATCCTTAAATGTAAAGCATGGCATAAGAATGAAATAAACATGTAAAAGTATTTCTAAAGATTCTTTCTTCTTCATAAATTTTCAACATGAAAATAACATATAAGAATAACACAAGAATCTGAAAATTTAAGCACATATATCATAATAAATCTAAACTTTTGCTAGAACAATTCTAAGTTAATAGGTACTCACTCGCTCCAATTAAGTAAATATAAACTCTTTTAAGAAATTCATCAAACACCTTGTATGCGTGTTTTTGTGAGTTAAACCACTTTAGTAAAGGGTTATATAAACTCACCTCAAAACTTCTCGAGCCAATATGTAGGCCCCAGTCCAATTGACACCAGTCAAACAATGGATTCTACAACAACGAGTGCATTTTAATTAATTTTAAAGTTTCGCACCTAAACACGGAACTTTACTGTTGATATAGAGAAAGAAGGGAATAACTATTCAGTTCTTACCTATTACTACTGTAGGGTAATTGACAATAGGGAATTTTATATACTTGAGTTCAAGAATTAGTGATTTGTAAAGAACCCTAGATTTTTCGTTGCCTGCGTGATAAGAAGCCTCTGTTTCGTAAGCAAACTGTTCTTTTTCGTCTAAGCTTTTGCCTTCCGTCGTTTTTTATAATGACAGAACGAACGTTCTGTTTCTCTTTGAGGCTTGGGGCCTTTTTGTTTTCCACAGCCCTTCTATGGGCTCTTAGCCCTTTTTCCTTTCTTCTTATTTTTTCTTTTTTTTTATAACTTAACTAGTAATTAATGATATCCACTTTTAAAAATTAATAATATTAAAATTAATAACATCTCCCTAATTGTATATCCAATTATTTATAAATAGAAAAGTAACTCAAAAATCAATCACAAGGGCTTAAATCCTTAATAGAAATATAATTTAAAATAAATAAAAAAGATTAAATTAAATTCTATATTTAGCGCGTCTTGAAACTTTTATAGTTTTGAGGAGTGTTACATCGAGAGAGTAACAATTGATTGTTTCTTCAAACTCCAAGTAATAATAGAATCACCCAAGAAAAATAGAAAACCACTTGTACTTTTTCTACCATCAATATCTCCCGCATAATTACTATCACAAATCCCATAAGGTTGAAATCACAAGAAGAAGAATAAATCAGCCTAAAGTCAATCGTATCATTTAGGTAATGAAGAATTCTTCTAGTGACATTCAAGTGAGTGAAGG
This sequence comes from Nicotiana attenuata, assembly GCF_001879085.1. Classification (NCBI taxonomy): domain Eukaryota; kingdom Viridiplantae; phylum Streptophyta; class Magnoliopsida; order Solanales; family Solanaceae; genus Nicotiana; species Nicotiana attenuata. Next base: position 22,155 of record NW_017675635.1, read on the forward strand.
TAGGAGCTTCCATCAAGCGACTTACTACTCTAACTGCAAAGAGTATATCCGGTCTGGTACAAGTTAAGTACCTCAAACTTCCCACAAGACTTTTGAAAAATGTGGGATCCATTTTTTCTCCTTCATCAAACTTGGATAACTTTGTCGCACTCTCCATCGGTGTGTTCACGGGATTGTAATCGAGCATGTTGAACTTCTTAAAGATCTCCTACGTATAGCTTTCTTGTGAGATAAAAACTCCATCCTCCATCTGCTTCACTTCTAGGCCCAAGTAGTATGACATGAGCCCTACTCTGTCATCTCGAACTCACAGGACATATCTTTCTTAAAAGCTTCAAATAAACTTGGGTTATTACCCGTAAAAATAAGATCATCAACATAAAGACAAATAAGCAAGATATCTCCATTAGTATGAGCTTTAAGGTAAAAAGCATATTCATGGAGACAACTAGTAAAACCATTATTTTGAAAATACTTGTCGATGCAACTATTCCATGCCCATGGGTCTTGCTTCAACCCATATAAATGTTTGTTCAGCTTCAACACTTTATCTTCATGGTATTTGACTATGAAGCCCAATGGTGGTTCAACATAGACTTCTTCTTCAAGATAGCCATTCAAGAAGGTTGACTTGACGTCTAGTTGATGGATCTTCCACTTCATTTGCGCCGCTATAGAGATTAGCAAACGAATCGTCTTCATGCGGGCAGCAGATGCATAGATTCTTCATAGTCAATGCCTTGCCTTTGCTTATAGCCTTTAGCCACAAGTTATGTCTTATATCTCTCCACTTCTCCATCAGCATTCTTCTCTATTGACCCATTTCACTCCAATTGCTGATGACCCTTGGGAAGAGTTGTAAAATCCCAATTGTTGTTCTTCTCTATTGACGAGATCTTCTCTTCCATGGCTTGTCTCTGCCTTTCATTTGTCTACTTCATCAAAGTTTATTGGTTCACTATCAGCAAAGACATAATATGAAAAATCAAAATTAGTAACTTCTTCTGTGTCATTATAGAGCTCTTGCATACTCTCGTCCTTTGCGGTTGTTCATTTGAATTTTGTTGAGAAGAAGGAGATACAAGAGGAAATCAAGTTGTGTCCTGCACAAGTTCCACGGTCTCTGGTTCTTCTTAATCACCAAAGTATGGAAGAAAATCATATGAAGTTTCTTCTTGAGCTTCCCAATTCCATGCTAATTCTTCATTGAATTCAATATCACGACTCACCACCACCTTGCCATTGCTTGGGTTGTATAGCTTATAGCCTTTTGAACTCGCGTCATAGCCAACAAACACATGCTTGACACTTCAATCGTCAAGCTTCACTCTCCCTTGATGTGGCACATGATCATAGGCTATGCTCTTAAAGATTCTCAAGTGCTTGACATTTGGCTTTCTTCCACTCCATACTTCTTGAGGGGTTTGATCTCTAATATTTCTTGTTTGAGACCTGTTGTTCAAATAAACTGCATAAGAAACAACTTCAGTCCAAAATTCCTTGGGCATACTTTTAGCTTTCAACATACATCTAGCCATATTAAGAATCGTTCGATTCTCTTTCTCTCCAACTCCATTTTGTTGGGGTGAATAAGGTACTGTTAGAGGGCAATGAATTCTATGGGAATGACAAAAATCACTAAATTCTTTTGAACTGAATTCGCCTCCTTTATCAGACCTTAAAGCTTTTATTTCATAGCCACTATCTTTTACACAAGTACTTTGAAAATTTTTAAAACAGCAAAAGCTTCAGATTTTTTCTTCAGAAAATAACTCAAGTCTTACTACTAAAGTCATCAATAAAGAGAAAAAAGTATTTACTTTTACCAAATGAAGGTGGATTGATTGGTCCACACACATCAATATGAACAAGTTGCGGTGGCTTGGTTTCTCTTAACATGGACTCTTTCGGAAAACTCCTCCTTGCATGTTTTCCAAGAAGACAAGCTTCACAAAATTGATTGATTATCCCATGCACCATCTTCTTTTCTCCCATTGATTTGAGTGCTTCAAAATTCAAGTGTCCAAATTGCATGTGCCAACACCATGATTTTTCTTGCACATTAGCCTTCAAACACTTTGCATCAATTGTCATAAGATTTGGAGAAAATAATCTATTCTTTGTCATATGAACTTTAGCAATTAGAATTCCACTTGAATCTTCAAGCCAAAGATCCATATTTTTCATATGGATGTCATATCCCTTTTCAAGAAGTTAGACCAAACTCAAAATATTACTTTTTAATTTTGGCACATATAAACATCTCGAGTTAACTTGTGGCCACCATTTTTACAAGAGATCAGAATTGTACCTATCCCTTTCGATTTGAATCTTTGAGGTATCTCCAAAAGACACATTACCTCTCACCATTCTATTGATCTCCATAAACTTCTCTTTCCATCCACACATATGATTGCTTGCTCCATTGTCCAAATATCTCGAGCTACAATCATCCATGTCATCTTCCTTGAGTGCCAGCAACAATGTTGACTCATCTTCTTCTATCTTGTTATCAACAAGGTTAGCTTTCTCTTCAACATTGCTATGACATTCCAAAGAGTAATGGCCAAATATGACAATTATAACACTCAATATTTGATTTCTCATACCTTTGTCCATTATTTTCTTGATAGTAGCCACATCCTCTTCCTCCTATTTGTCCACAGCCACGACTTCTGAATATTAGGTGGATTTTAACTTCATTGTTGAAATTGTTACCATTACTTCTTCCTCTAGCATGACTGCCACGCCCTCATCCTCGTCCATTCCCTTGATAGATTTTTTCACCTCCATTATCCTTAAAGGATGCCCGAGTTTAAGAAATCGCTCCAGTAGAACTTCTTGTCTCCTCTTGATCTTTTCTTTATGGGCCTGTAAAGAACCCTCCAATTTCTCCACCATCATAGAGTTTAAATCTTTAGACTCCTCGATAGCACACACCACAAAATCAAATTTAGGTATTAATGTGCGAAGGATCTTTCTACCACAAGGACATCTTCTGTTTCCTCCCCGTATCTTCTTAATTGATTAACAATAACCTTCACTTTTGAATAATAATCTGAAATACATTCAGATTCTTTCATTTTTAAAACTTCAAAATCAGCCCTTAGAGTTTTAAGTTTTACCTTCCTCACCTTGTCAACTCCTTGGAGAAAATTTTGCAAAATTTCCCAAGCTTCCTTTGAGGTGGTAGCATCTGCCACTTTCTCAAACATGTCATCATCCAAACATTGATGGATGAGTGTGAGGGCTTGTTGATCCTTCTTCCTTGTCTTTGCCAGGATATCTTTTTCATTTTGAGGCAGAGCTTCCTTATTATCGGATTTTGCATACCCTCTATCTATGATTTCCCACACATCCTGAGAGCCAAGAATGGCTTTTATACATAGACACCATTTCTCATAATTATTTTTTTTTTAGGCGGGGATACTGAAAAGACAGTGGACCATTATTCGCTATGGCTCTGATACCATGTTTATGGGAAGAATAATATTCCGCCCAGGAATAATATCCACGATAAATAACAATAACACAAGAGAGTAAAAACGATACCAAATTTTTTGACGGGGTATAATATAATATCCAAGCGGAGCAATATAATACCACTATAATATTACAACTCGGTAGTGTCAAGAGACTACTACAACTTCAAAAGAGATAACACTCTTTATTTTAGATACTTCACTACGATATTACTCCCACTTACTATTTATATCACATGCTATAATCTATGGATTACTCTCTCTACTTTCTACTTCTCTCGTTTTGGTGTACTAATAAGAAAACAAGGCTGCTATCTATAGCCATGGATGCCGTTGCCTTCAGCCAATGAAAATGAGTTTTGGCAATTTGCAAATTTGAGGTTGTTGGCACGTACCATTTTATTCTCCAATCACACTATTTCTTATTTTCCTTTTTTTATTTTCTTTTAGTCAATATGGGCCCCATACTATAGGTCAAACGGAGATAATTTTATCGTTGCTTCGAGACTTCCTTTCATAGACATATTACAGTATGAAAACAAAATGTTAGGCAAATAAATAAAATAAAGAGAATGTTTTAAATTAATAATACCTAATAATATTCGCAACATAAAGATAATAAGATAGCACTACGCTAAGATTCAGAAAGCTTGAAGTTAATGTTACCTTGTTATAATAAAGTTAATGCACAACGGCCGTGAACTGGCATAGATAACCTTCAAGCATGTAACGTTGCCATCAACTGTAATTGCATTTTTCTTCATTCACCACATTTTATAAACCACATTAACAAACATAGAGAAGCTATAAACAAGCTCCAAACAGGAAACCTGAAAACATAAAATTCCAAAAATCTAAGGGAACCTTTCACCTTAGAACCCCTTCTTCTGCTTACCAACTGTAAGGGCAAGTGTATAGTTCCCTAAAAACTTGGAAATATTAGATTCACCAAAACATAATATTGAAATTGAGAAGAAAGCAAGTACAAATAACATGATATAAGCATACATGAAATGTGGTGGTGTAGACTATAGATGCAACTTATTTACAACTGTCAATGTTCCGCGGATATTACTTGTAAATAAAAGTTTTTTTATTCCTTTAAATATATTTAATAGCTTTAATCAGAAAATCATTGTCTAAAATTCTCTCTTTAATTTGCAATTATTTTAAAGCAAATCCTGTTTGCTAAAATGACTATATTTAGGACTGAAGAAAGTATAAAACTGTTTGTTTTCTATATCTGAACCAAATTGTATTGAGAAGGAAGGGTGGAATTGGGTTATTAGAAGGAAACAGAGCTAGTGTTTGGACATAGATTTGGTTACAACTTGAAAACATAAATTTTGACGTTGTGTTAAAAAATAAATTTTTTAAAGTTGAAATTGTGTTTGAACATGCGATTTACTTGAAAACAAGTTGAAATTTTTTGAGCAAAAGATAAATTTTTAGCCAAAAGACTTCAGAAAAAATTATTATTTTTTACAAAAATTGATCAAATTCCATGAACAAATAATTTTTCAATTATTTTTGAAGAAAAGTATCTAAAATCTATAGCCGAACGGGAGTTTAATATTTACACTAAATATTATGAGGAACCTCACGACCCATCATAGGATCCTGGTCATGGATTTAGACATTATGAGGAAGCGGAGAAAGAGGGCTGTGTATGGTCTTCCTAGGACCAAGTGGGCACCTTTGACTAAGGTTAGAGCCAAGAGTTGAGGGATAAGCTGCTAGTTGTGGGGGCATGGAAGATCAGTGGGGACGTGATTGGTATAAGGATTGCGAGTGCAACTGCGAATTGCATTAAAGAGGCTACTCGGGAGGTATTGGGGTCTCGAACGGCCCTTCTGGTGGCCGCAAAGGGGATTGGTGGTGGAGCACTGAGGTCCAAGGTAAAGTGAAAGCCAAGAAAGTGGATTATTTGAAGCTTGTGAAAAGCGTGGACGAGGAGGAGAAGAGGACAAACATGGAGCAGTATAAGGTGGCTAAGAAGGAAGCAAAGTTAGTAGTTACAACGGCTAAGACTACTGCATTTGAGCGCTTGTATGAAGAACTTGGAGGGAAGGGAGGGGACAAGAAGCTATACAGGTTAGCCAAGGTGTGATAGAGGAAGGTCTGTGACCTGGACCAAGTGAAGTGTATCAAGGACGAGGAAGGTAAAATGTTGTCGGACGAGGCTTTGATTCGACAGAGATGGCAGCGTACTCCCATAAACTCCTGAACGAAGAGAGAGATAAGAACATTGTGCGGGTGACTTAAAAAACTCCGAGAGCCGTCGGGACTTTGGGTATTGCAGGCATAAAAAAGCTGTGGAGGTAGAGGAGGCTATGCGTAAGATGAGCAGGGGGAGAGCGATCGGGCCAGACAAAATTCTGGTGGAATTTTGAAAGAGCGTGGTAAGGCGGTTTTGGAATGGTTAACTAGGCTATTCAACGTCACTTTAAGGATGAAAAATATGCCTGATGTCGCCCAAACTCACACCACAAATATAGGTTGTAAGGTGGTCGAAGGAATAATAAAAACCCAACGCAAGTCGGGGTCGAATCCACAGGGAGTTGGATTTTGGATTAGGTATACACCTAGTGCGAATGTATGATGTGCCTCAAATTATACTTCCATATTTTCAATTGTTGTTTCTACTTCTACTTTTAAACTATTGATTGTACTTGTAGAGCTAAGAGACAATATTTTTACTTTTGGTTGTTTTTCAAGTTATGAAAGATCTAGGGTTGTAACTTTCGCCTAGATGGATACCTACCGGGTTGAGAGCTTTAGGTCATGTTTGGTTGATCGTGATACAATATAGCAATCACACTCAATTACTCACTTTATACCTCTCGGTAGTTTGAGTGATTTTGCTCGATTTGGCTTTCTCAAGTCCAAATGGGTATTTCACAAAATAAGTGATATATGCTCAAGTCGGGTCTTACTATCTCTATATTTGACCCTTTAATTGGGGCTATCAATTTCTTGAGTTCACCCCAATTTCTTGTTAGCCAAGTTTTTCTAGACCTAGTCTCTCTTTCTCAAGTAGAGACTAAGTCAAATAGGCATGAATCAATATTTGCAACCATCAATTCTCAAATTCAAGCAAGAACTAGGCTAAGTATCATAAACCCAATCATAAATAAGCCCTAAATCAATTACCCATTAAGTACCCATACTAGGGTTGGGTCATAACCCTAGCTAAGGGTTTAGCTACTCACGCAAAATGAAGAAATTAAAGAAGAAACTAAGATAGAATTCATAATACTTGATTAAGGAAAGAAAATTTAATGTTTAAAAGATAATCTAGAACAATCTAACCCAATACAGTAAATAAAAATGGCTCAGGTGCTCCCAACTTACAAAACTTAACCTAAAAATGATAAAAAGTTCTATTTATACTAAGCTTAAAATATCTGACAAAATTGCCCCTGCGGAGGTTGTGCGGCCGCACAATTATGTGTGCGGTCCACACATTGAGACTTGGCTTGACAGGTTCCAGTTCTGCGGCCGCACAATTCTGGGTTGCGGCCGCACTCCTTCAACTTCTGTGGACCACATATTTATGAGTGCGGCCGCACTCTTGCTTCTGCGGCCGCACAATTATAGTGCGGTCCGCACTCCTTGAGCTTTTGCTTTGGCATTGTGGGACTTCGGCGGACCACACATTTATGAGTGCGGCCGCGATCTTGATTATGCGGCCGCACAAAAATGGTGCAGTCCGCATTTCTTCTTGACCTTAAAATCCCATCTCTCTGAACATTAACTTCTGCGGCGGCACCAGAATTGTGCGGTCCACACTTTGCAGAGCATTTCTTGTCAGAGTCTTTCTTCATGATCTACGGCCGCACTCAATACTATGAGGTCCGTACAGTGCCCTTTTAGCCTTATTTTTTGTCCTTATCCAAAATTACTCCTTCTTGAGTTGATTTTCATCTCTGCGGTTGATATTCTAACACTCCTATAAGTAAGCACATTTCATTAGTTTTCAAGAATACCTTTAAGCAATTTTGAGCTTTATGCCGAAATAATCTTGTGCATACAAAAGGCGGGGCTTATGCCCTAGATATCCGCCAATGTCCATCCGATTGCTCTTTTCCTCTTTTGTAGCACCTCCAATGTGGCCTCTACCTGCAAGTTAGTCAAACAAGAAGAAAGAATAATCGGTAAAGTAGAAGAAGGGCTAAGGAATTCATACCTGAGATGCGGAGGCAATGGCTTTAACTCCAAAGTGGGAGGCTCCTCGATTGAGGGCTTTGTTGGAGGAGTCTTGTGATTTTCAAGATCCAAAGATAGCTTGCGGGGCTCATAAGTGTACGACCCATTCCTTGCAATGCATTCACATACTTGCCCCAAGATCACATAAAGTTTTGGCAAAGTCGGTACTCCCAATAGTGCAAGGGATTGTAAAAGCACCGGGATCTTCGAATTTCAGAGCCATTGAGTGCACAATAGCACTCACTTGATGTGTCATCTTGATAGTCGCATAATTCATTGATCTTTCCTTTGTCACCAAATTCTTCATGAACTTTGCATATCCTGGCATTTGTTCCAATGCCTCAACCAACAACACATTAATAGACAAACTCTTCATCATATCAATAAACTTTTTGAATTGGTTTTCACTATTTTGCTTTGTAAGCCTTTGAGGGTGCTGAGGAGAGGGCCTTGGTATTGGTTCCTTAGCCTTTGGCACTACCGGTTCCGGCATGTCAATCACGTGTTCCCTAGACGGGTTTGCTTCTTCTTGCGTCTCCTCCACATTTTCATCAATATCAATTCTCACTTCCTCATTAGCTTGAACCACATTGCTTGGGATTTCATCTTCTGGAACCACAATATCATCATCCATAATTCTTCTTTGATTTGAGGTGGTTGCATCTCCACTTTTTCCACTTCTTGTAGTTACAGCCATATCATGTCCAGTATTATTTCCAGCCTTTGGGTTCACCACCGTATCACTCCCCTTTAGGACGAGTGTTCAAAGCTTGAGAGATTTGGCCTAATTGAACTTCCAAATTGCGAATAGAAGTGTTGTGAGAGGCTAGTTGAGCATCGGAGTCGGCATTCTTCTCCATTATCTGTTTAAACATGTTCCCGATTCTACCCATCTCATTGTTAGAAGAGCTCAGACCTTGAGGAGGATAGGGAGGTGGATTTCTAGGTTGTTGGAACATCGGGGGACTTTGAAAACCTGACCCCCGGTTGTTGTTGTTGTTCCACCCTCCTTCGTTATCGCCTCCCCAATTTCTTTGATTGTTGCCACCCCAATTGCCTTGGTTACCATGATTATTCCAATTGCCTTGATTATTGTTACCACCACTCCAACTGCCTTGGTGGCCTTGGTTGTTCCAATTTCCTTGATTTCCTTGTGACAGCCATTGTTGTTGATTTTGTCCTTGAGTATTGTTTCTTTGGCCTTGATAATTGTTGACATATTGCAATTCTTCTTCTTGCTCATTAAACGAATCACCCTGGTCATATCCACTATCATCTTGCATGAATTGTTCCGGATGGCTTTGCATTTGTTGACCTTTTTGTCGTCTCTTGTTCATCATCATATTCACACCTTCCATCGCATTCACTTGTTTCGGCCATTGAACTTGTTGAAGCTGAGATTTGGCCAATTGATTCATTGTGGTTGTCAACTCGTCAATATCTTGCCCATGATCATGTAGTTCCTTGTGTAGGTGAATGACATTTGGGTCACCTTGAGGAACATTGGCTCTACTTTTCCATGCCAATGAGGTATCCGCCATCTAATCCAAAATTTCACAAGCTTTGGCATAAGGCATCCTCCCCCATTGGCAGATTCCCGATGGGCTCGTTGTTGAGAGCCATTCTCGTACCTAAAATCAATTCAAAAACAAAGTTAGTGACTCAGAAGGAAAAGAAGACAAATCACACAAAAACCTAGATATATAGCTAAATCCGTTTAACTCCCCGGCAACGGCGCCAAAAATTAATGTCGCCCAAACTCACACCACAAATATAGGTGTGAGGTGGTCGAAGCAATAATAAATATCCAACGCAGGTCGGGGTCGAATCCACAGGGAGTTAGATTTTGGATTGGGTATACACCTAGTGTGAATGTATGATGTGCCTCAAATTACACTTCCACATTTTCAATTGTTGTTTCTACTTATACTTTTTTAAACTATTGATTGTAATAGTAGAGCTAAGAGATAATATTTTTGATTTTGGTTGTTTTTCAAGTTATGAAAGATCGAGGATTGTAACTACCGCCTAGATGGATACCTACCGGGTTAAGAGCTGTAGGGCATGTTTGGTTGATCGGGATACAATATACAATCACACACATTTACTCACTCTATACCTCTCAGTAGTTTGAGTGATTTTGCCTGATTTGGCTTTCTCAAGTCCAAATGGATATTTCACAAAACAAGTGATATATGCTCAAGTCGGATCTTACTATCTCTAGATTTGACCATTTAATTGGGGCTATCAATTTCTTGAGTTCACCCCAATTACTTGTTAGCCAATTTTTCCTAGACTTAGTCTCTCTTTCTCAAGTAGAGACTAAGTCAAATAGGCATGAATCAATGTTTGCAACCATCAATTTTCAAATTCAAGCAAGAACTAGGCTAAATCATAAACCCAATCATAAATAAGCCATAAATAAACTACCCACTAAGCACCCATACTAGGGTTGAGTCACAACCCTAGCTAAGGGTTTAGCTACTCATGGGAAATAAAGAAATTAAAGAAGAAACTAAGATAGAATTCATAATACTTGATTAAGGAAAGAAAATTTAATGTTTAAAAGCTAATCTAGAACAATGTTACCCAATACAGTAAATAAAAACAGCTCAAGTGCTCTGAACTTACAAAACTTAACCTAAAAATGACAAATTTTTTATTTATAGTAAGCTGAAAATATCTGAAAAATTGTCCCTGCGGCCGCACAATTATAGTGCGGTCCACACTCCTTGAGCTTTTGCTTTGGCATTGTGGGACTTCGGCGGACCACACATTTATGAGTGCGGCCGCGATCTCGATTATGCGGCCGCACAAAAATGGTGCAGTCCGCATTTCTTCTTAACCTTAAAATCCCATCTCTCTAAACTTTATCTTCTGCGGCCGCACCAGAATTGTGCGGTCCGCACTTTGCAAAGCATTTCTTGTAAGAGGTTTTCTTCATGATCTGCGATCGCACTTAATATTATGCGGTCCGCACAGTGCCCTTTTAGCCTTATTTTTGTCCTTATAAAAAATTACTCCTTCCTGAGTTGATTTTCATCTCTTTAGCTCATATTCTAACACTCCTGAAAGCAAGCACATTTGATTAGTTTTCGGGAATATATTTAAGCAATTTTGAGCTAAAACGAAAGTAAAAGAGTGCAAATAAGTAGTCAAAATCCCTACTTATCAATGCTCGAGGAATGGAGATGGAGTATGATGATCGTGTTGTATAAGAACAAGGGGGATATCCAAAATTGCAACAACTATTGGGGTATCAAGCTACCGAGCCATACCATGAAAGTATGGCAGAGGGTGATGGAGCTGAGGGTGAAGAGGATTGTGTCTATTTCAGAGGCCAATTCGGATTTATGCCGAGGTGTTCGACTATAGAAGTTATTCACCTTGTTAGGAGGTTGATGGAGCAGTATAGAGAGAGGAAGAGGGATTTACATATGGTGTTCATCGACTTAGAGAAGGCTTATGATAAAGTTCCGAGGGAGGTGCTGTGGAGATATTTGGAGGCTAGAGGTGTTCCTATTATATATATTAGGGATATTAAGGACATATACGAGGGTGCTAGGACTCGGGTAAGGATAATAAGAGGGGACTTGAAACACTTTCCTGTTGTGATGGGGTGCATCAGAGGTGAACCCCCAGCCCATTCCTGTTTGCCCCGGTGATCGATGCGCTGACGCATTACATTCAAGGGGAGGTGTCGTGGTGCATGTTATTTGCAGATGACATTCTACTGATTGACGAGACGCATTGCGGTGTTAACGAGAACAAGTTTATTTGGAGGCTGAGAATAAAGGTAAAGGGTTAGGTGGCCAAGTGTTGTCCTTGTTTGTACTTTGTAGAAGTAGCTTTGATACACCACTTGGTGTCTTCTGTATTTTTTTCGTATCCCTATACTTCTGTTACTACTTGTTGTTATCTTATGTTTCAATTTTCTGATTGCATTACCTACTGCTAGTTTTGTATTTTTGCTTAGGTCGTCAGATCGGTTTGCTTGTTATTGCCCCTCTCCTCTCCCCTTCCTGAGCTGAGGGCCTACCAGAATCTGTGTACACTCTACCCTCCCCAGACTCCACTTGTAGTATGTTGTTGCTGTTGTTGTATAGATAGATTGTTTAATATGATAGGGGTAAGTATTTTCCGTACACAAGTATAAGAAAACCAGCTTGAGTTTAAATTTAAAAATCTCATTGCAAGGGAAAAAAATAAAAATCCAAATCAGATATGAGGGCAAAATATTTATCCAGTCTTTACTAGAGTTTAAGAGCTAGTAGAGATTTAGAAAGATTAAGAGCCCATTTGGCTTAGCTGATTTAGAGTAGCTGATAAGCATTAGGTGCTGAAAAACATTTTTAAGTGCTGAAGCTGATTTAAAAAATAAGCAGTCACGTGTTTGGATAAAAGTGCTAAAATTAATAATATGCAGCTAACGAACTGGGAATACGATGAGTTTTGTTTTAAAAAGAAGTATTTTAGGGATATAATAGTAAATATTTTGGTCAAACTTAAACTGCTTATAAGCTGAAATTTGATAAGTTGGGGAAGACCAACTTATGGCTTTTGGCTTATTTTTGACTTATAAGCACTTTTAATTTTACCAAACGCGTAGATAAATCAAAAAGTGCTTATAAGCCAGATTGACCAGCTTATAAGCTTAGCCAAACACCCTCTAAGCTGTTTCGTTTGCTTAATCAACACGTCTATCCACTCATTCATTTCCTGCGTGGCGCTATCGTATTTCACTAAAATAAGGAAAAGAAGATTAATCCAAATCGGAAACCAACAATTTCTGATAAATTCTCATTTTGGTCCTTCTAATTTTTGGCTAGTCACCTTTAATATTTTACTAATTAAAATGTTTGACTTTTGTCCTTTTAATATAAGAAATATCTTATATCTAGATTATTTTATAGAACTATAATTATCTATGACCAAAAAAACTATAATTATCTGCAAAATATTAAAAAAAATATATAAATTTAACATAATATATGAACAATTAAATAATTTAATGTAGTTAATATAAGAATTTTTCACTTTTTTCGAAAAATTTTAACTTTTTTTCGAAATCAGTGATTGGCCATAAAATTTTCAATTTTCAATTGAAGATGAATTTTGGAATTTTTCGAAAATTTGAAAAACTCCAAAAAGTTATTTTTCAAAATTGTCACTCAGATCACGCACAAAAATTCAAAAAGAACCCAAAATTTTATTCATGTCCAAATACAACTCTAATTTCCAAATACCATTTTCACTTGAAAAAAAAATCACTTTTTTTTTTTTTAGAATTTTACAGTTCTTATGTCCAAACGCCCACGAAATCTGTAAAATTTCACAAGAATAGGGATCTCAAAAGTGAACATTTCAAAATATCAGAAGGACTAAAATCAGAATTTACTAATCAATGTGGGACCAAAAGTGCTATTTAATCCTCACTCGGAAAATAGGAACAAATACTGCTATTATGTCTCATGCAGTTATTATGTTATAGTTCTAGTAAAACACAAATGCACGTCTACTTATATATTATGTATATATTCTATCAGCCGCTTTTGTGATTCTTGAAAATGCCATTGACAATCTTTTGAGCAGAAAATAAGCAAGAAACAAGAAGTGTGAGAGAAAGTGAGTCTTTCTTATGTTTTTTGTTTTTGAAGAAAACAAATTATAAAAGAGAAACCAAATATGCCTCCTATTATGGCCTTTGACAAGAAGGATGATGAGTTTCCTGCAAAACTGACTGGACAGGTTGTGATTTGTTCTATTATTGCAGCCTTTGGTGGTCTTATGTTTGGCTATGATATTGGAATTTCAGGTAAAATCTTTCTTGCTTGAAAATTGAAATATTTGTAGGTCAATTTAACCTGATATCGCATGTGTATAAACATATATTCTTGCAAAATTTGTTGAGAATTTATGGTCAATACATATATTATAAGGGTTTAAGTTATACACACTTACTAGGCGTTTGGATATAAAAATTATAATTTTTGAAAAAAAAAGTACTATTTGGAGTTAAGTTGAAAAATGCATTTGAAAATTGAAATTATGTTCTATACAATGCATTTCACTTGAAAAAATGTTGCAGTTTTGTGAGTGGAAAAAAGTTTTTTTGAAAATTTTGAAAAACTTTTTGGTCTTTCAAAAAACTCATTTTCGAAAAATTTCCAAAAACTTACAAAATTTCACGGACAAACACATTTTTTGATAGAAAGAAAATATTTTTTAAAGACAAACGGGGGCTTAATTTACATAAATAGCGTAGTTTAACCGTTACAACACATGTTATAATGATTATCATGGAGATTTGTGATCTGATTGTGTAAATACAATGTTTTTTCACACCATCATTGCATAGAACATAAAGTCATTTTTTTTTGATACATTCACGTCAAGTGGCATGATAACGCCAATGGATTTAAGTTATATACAATGTCAGTATAAAAATTTCTTTTATACTAAAAATTGTAACCTAGCAGGTATTTATCAATTTTACTAGATTACTGGCCAATTAATGCATATTAGGAAATTTACTTGTAATTAGTGACAAATATTTTGTTATATGCATAAATTAAAACTAAAACTCAAGTTCTAGTTATGTATGGATTTGTGCAGGTGGGGTGACATCAATGGATGATTTCTTGGAAAAGTTCTTCCCAAAAGTCTATGTTAGAAAGCATAGGGCTAAAGAAGACAACTACTGTAAATATGATAACCAAATGTTGCAGTTGTTCACATCTTCATTATACTTAGCTGCAATTGTGTGTTGTTTCTTTGCCTCAAAGTGTTGTAAGAGGTTTGGTAGGAAAATTACAATGCAACTTGCCTCTTTGTTCTTCTTTATTGGAGTTATCCTTAATGCTGCTGCTATGAATCTGCCTATGCTTATCATTGGACGGCTTTGTCTTGGTGCTGGTGTTGGATTTGGCAACCAGGTAATTTTATTTTAATTTCCACTTACAATCTGTTGGACGGTTGTTGCATATCGTTACATAATATATTGTATTGTGTTGTATTTTTTTAATGAATACAACATATAAATAGATTATATTATTTTTTGTTGTAAGTCATAATGCATCGGCAATCTAAAAAATAAACTTAGAGAGTGTTTGGCTAAGCTTATAAGCTGGTCAAACTAGCTTATAAGCCATTTTCGGCTTACCTACGCGTTTGGTAAAGTTAAAAGTACTTATAAGTCAAAAATAAGCCAAAAGCCATAGCTGGTCACCCCCAGCTTAGCTTATGAATTTTTAGCTTATAAGCACTTTAAGTTTGACCAAGATTTTTACTATTTTATCCTTAAAATATTCTTTTGAAACGAAATTCTTACATCGATACACACTGCCTCAAGTATTGTTTCAAACCCCCCCGCCCCCCTCCCCCCTCATCCCCCCGCCTCTTCAAGCTGCAATTCTCATTGACTATTTAAGATAAGCAAATTCTATATTATTTTGCATATTTGTATTTATGTGATTGTGTATTAATCTTTGAACTGTATGTAATAAATGATGGCATATTATATTTTTGGTGTATTGCTTTCTAAGTGTTGCGGTGATGAAGACAGTGTTTGTTTCTTTTCAAACATTTTGTCCTATTTAGGTTTATTTTTTACTTAGAAACTTTTGTCAGTTTATTAATTATTATAACTTATGATTATATGCTTATCATAAAATAAATTATATTTATCATAAAAGTTATCTTATCTAAGCACAGTTGTATTTAAAATAAAATGACAAATAGAATATTTTGTATTTGAATCGATCTGGAATCTAAAATTTTGAAGAAATTACGCCCTTATAAGTGTAAACAATTCTAAGGTTATTTAAGTCATTTTAATAGAAAAAGAGCTTATCAGCACTTTTTTATCAAATACCGCAGCAGCTTATTATCAATTTCAGCACTTGTATCCAAACACGTAACTACTTATTTATTAAATCAGTTTCGGTACTTAAAAGTGCTTTTCAGCACATAATGCTTATCGGCTACTTCAAATCAGCGAATCTAAACGGGCTCATTTTTGTCCTGAAAAATTGAAATTTAAGACGCACTGGGTAATTCCTAAATAACAACTCTTTAGAGTGGCTACCTGGTGTCATTTCTACGCCAAAAAATACCATTAGAGCCTATAGAAGCAATGATTATTGGAAGGGAAGATGCAAATCTAAACCAGCAGAAAATTAAAGAGAAAGAAATAGGGGCTTACCAAGCTTGGCCTTCGCGACGAAATGCCTCAGATTTAGAGCCAAGTTTCACAAATGCCATATATACCTAGAGAGTTAAGACTAAAAGTCTAAAATGCAATTGATTGTTTCAAGAATGACAAATTTTCTTTTCTCTTATACTAAATTTATCCTCTTTGCTGCATAATTACACAAACATGCATGAAGAGTTTTCTCGCGTAAAAAGAAGATAAACACACTAGAAATTAGAAGAAAGTAAGAAAATGATATTAAGGATTTAGCAGTTTATTATATACTATGTGTATATCTACCTTTTTTTAATTGTATTTATGTGTCGATATAATTCGAGTCGAAAACAATGAGTACAGCCACAACCAATGTTATGATATTAGATCCGCCTCTACAGGTAGAATAATGTGTCCCGAGTCTATGGCAGTAAATAAGAAGAGTGAAATTCGGATATTGGGTTTTTGACAGTTAAAATAACTGCTTTTTCTTCTCCTTTTATTTCTGGCCTGTTTATACTCACCATATTCACTCACTCTTGCAAACAAATACTACAAATTTTACATTATCAAAATGACATACATAAAGTGTACTAAACATTATCAATTCGTCACAGGAGTTGATAATGCAAGTAAAATACATGCATGATCTAAAACACACAAAATTACGCTATGGGGTATAATATATGCATAATGTATGTATTACATATTATAATTGTGTATAATCTGTGTATATGGCTAGAAAAAGTAAACATTGAATATGACTAGCTATTTGTGTAAGAAAAATCTTGAGAAAATAAGCGTGCTAGAATTTTCCCATATGAAAAAGTTCTGGCGATTGCCATTTTTTATGGTAAATCCTGGTGATCACCATATGAACAATTCTGGCGATTATTACGTTATGCAGCAAATCCTGGTGATCACCATATGAGAAATTTTGACGATTGCCACGAGCGCTTTTCAAACTTCTGGCCGGAGACTATTTTAGACCGATATTATTCTTAGTTTTATTTTCAACATTTTTTCTTCTTAGTTTACACCAAAATTATTCCTTAGTTTTACTTTTTTTTTTTTTTTAAATTCTTTCCTTCTTATTTACAGGAGAACGTGTAGGTTTATTTTTCGCACAAAAAAATTACTATAACAACCATGATTTTAAGAAAGATAATTTCTATATATCTTAAAATATGATACCTATAAAAATATTTCTTTTATTACAATTTTGTCTATTATCCTTAGGGTTTATTTAGTGTTTCTAAATAGTCATAAAGAAATTAATTAGTTCCAAAATAAAATGTGAGAATATTTTATCTAGTGTATGGTTGGGTTTTACGGTTTCATGACAAGTAATCCCAAGATTATTTTATATCATAATCTTGGTAGTATTTTATACCACTACATTCAACGAATATGAGTTCATTCAATTTCAGATTAAGCACATGGTTTACACATCATATATTTTATTTTAATGAACCAGGTAAAATGTCATTGTAATAATTCAGGAATTATTACTATCAATANTTAAAAATTGAAGAAAACTAAAAAATATATCAAATCTTATGAAATATAAGTGTCAACAATTCATATTAAGAAAATTCTAAGAGGAAGACTTGAGAGGAAGAATTAATAAGCGGGTGGCATATATCAGGTTTATAACTCCAAGATTACAACATTACCATTTTTGTCATTATATTTTTATCTTTCTATGTTTCTCACATATTCCAATATTTAACCTAAAATGTTTCTCATATATTCTTTCTGTCAAAGAAACTTTATAGGATATTAAAATAATCATGAAATTATGATAGAATAACAAAAGCTAATTAAGATGTCTCAATTGTAAAAATTATTTTTTTATTAAAATTATTATCACATTATTAAATTATATTTAAATTTTTCTGGCCGCGGGAAGCGCGGAACAATTACACTAGTTTAACATGAATTATGAATAATATTTTAAATGGGAATACACATTTAGATGTGCAATTGTTGTTTATGCTATTTTTAGAGGGTGTTTGGCTAAGCTTATAAGCTGATCAAACTAGCTTATAAGCACTTTTCGGCTTACCTACGCGTTTGGTAAAGTTAAAAGTACTTATAAGTCAAAAATAAGCCAAAAGCCATAGCTGGTCACCCCCAGCTTAGCTTATGAATTTCTAGCTTATAAGCACTTTAAGTTGACCAAGATTTTTACTATTTTATCCTTAAAATATTCCTTTTTAGAACAAAACTCCTACATCGATATTCACTACCTCAAATATTCAACGTTAACCTAACCCCGCCCCCCTCCCCACCTCTTCAAGTATGCAATTCTCATTGACTATTTATGATAAGCAAATTCTCTATTCCTTTCCATACTTATATCTATGTGATTGTGTATTAATCTTTGAACTATATGTAATAAATGAGGACATAACAAATTTTTGGTGTATTGCTTTCGTGTTGTGGTGATGAAAACAATGTTTGTTCTCTTCAAATAACTTGTTCTATTTAGGTTTATTTTTTACTGAGACACTTTTGTCAATTTATTAATTATTATACTTATGATTATATGCTTATCATAAAATAAATTATTTATCATAAAAATTATCTTATCTAAGCACAATAGTATTTAAAATAAAATGATAAATAGAATCTTTTGTATTTGAATCGATCTGGATTCTAAAATTTTGAAGAAATTACGCCCTTATAAGTGTAAACAGTTCTAAGGTTATTTAAGTCATTATAATAGAAAAAGAGCTTATCAGCACTTTTTTATCAAATACTGTAGCAACATATTATCAATTCAGCACTTGTACCCAAACACGTAACTGCTTATTTATTAAATCAGTTTAGCACTTAAAAGTGCTTTTCAGCACCTAATGTTTATCAGCTATTTCAAATAAGCTAATCCAAACCGGCTCTTATAATACTATAAAGAAAAAATAGGGTACAAGGTAGAGTAATTATATAACTATAAGATACAATAAAATTTAAATAATATTTAAAATACATATTGTATTTGAAGTAATAATATGATATAATACATTAGATAACAACCATCCAAACAAGCTGTTATATAATCAACAAATAATACAGAATAAAATATAGTCTAGGAATCTAATGACCGAAAGTCTGTTTTGGTTGATTTTCTGTCCGTTCTGTGGTTTAAAAAAAAAAAAAAAAAGAAGCTGTATACGTGCTAACTTATTATGTCATGATAGCCAAAGGAGCTTTGCCAATATTTTAAAAACTGATGTGTCAAATTCAGTAATAGCTAAAATAAAATAGGAATATATATTAATTAATCATAATTAAGTGATAAGAATTTTTATACATATATAGGAAACTATAGGTTTATCATTTAATCATGATTAGAAGGTAATTAAGACTTTGTGTACATAGGAAGCAATTAGGGGTGGCAAATGGGCGGGTTGGGCTGAATTTGGGCTGGTCAAGATGGGTTAGGTCAATAAATGGGTCATTGCCCAACCCAGCCCAAAGTGTACTTGAGCTAACATGGACTGGGTCAAGATGGGCTAAACAATGGGTCATAACCCAACCGGCGCCAACTTGACCCATGTTTTAGAACCACGCTCATCTTGCACAAAAAAGTCTTTTACCTTAATGTGTAAGTTGAAAAAAAATTTAGGGGTACGGTGGGTGGGTGGTGCAAAAAAACAAAAAAAAAAAAAAACAGAAAATTAAGAATACAAAATAAAAAAGTAAAAAAAAGAAAAAATTAGAGGGGGTTTGTGCGAGGTGGGGGTGGGGGTAGGATGAGTGGGTAGTACAAAAAAACAAAAAATAGAATTTGGGATCAAATTGCCACCCTAGAAGCAATATAGGTTATCTCAAAACTGTGCCTAGTGTTATTAAAAGCCATTGCCTCGTTGCATAAAGCGATGAAGCAATGTGAAGCGAGGGGATATAGCTTCATGGTTGAAGCCATGCTTCTTTCACAGAAGTATATGCTTCAAATAATAATGCGCAAAATTAGCCTTGCAAGAAACAGTCGGCTCTATGAATCTCAACTTCGAGGAGTTGGATCAAAATGTATATCGAATGTTGGAATTAGTTATATTAATTGCAATTTGCTCATTATAGTTCTAAATTCATATACGTTTGGTAATTTTTAACGTCGTGAACCTTGTTTTTTTTTTTTATGTGTTTTCACTTCAAGCCATTAATGTTTGCATAGGGTACGCTGTCTACATTTACACCCTTGCGGCCTTACCCGGACCCTGCATGGATAGAGAGGCGGATGCCCTTTTCTTTCCCCGCTTCAAGCACCATGAACCTTGTCGCTTTTTTGCGCTCGGCCTAACACATGACACGTATTAATTATTGCAGGCTGTGCCATTATTCATATCAGAGATAGCTCCAGCAAAGTACAGAGGTGGTCTCAACATTTTGTTCCAAATGTTGATCACAATTGGTATTTTATGTGCCAATATAGTCAACTATTTAACTTCAAAAATGCATCCACATGGTTGGAGATTTTCCCTTGGTGGTGCAGCAGTTCCAGCAATATTTCTTGGTTTAGGTTCTTTTCTCATTGTTGAAACACCAACTAGCCTAATTGAACGTGGCCAAAAAGAACAAGGCAAACAAGCCTTAAGAAAAATTAGAGGTGTAGATGATGTTGAAAAAGAATATCAAGAGATTTTACAAGCTACTGAATTAGCTCAACAAATCAAAAAACCATTTAGAAATCTCATGAACAAATCTAGTAGGCCACAACTTATATGTGGTACAATTCTTCAAATTTTTCAACAATTTACTGGGATAAATGTTATCATGTTCTATGCTCCTGTATTATTTCAGACGATGGGATTCGGCGGAAAAGCGTCGTTATTATCTGCTATTGTTACTGGTATGGTTAATGTGGTTTCAACCATAGTTGCAATACTTGGAGTTGATAAATTTGGAAGAAGAGTTTTACTTATTGAAGCTGCTGTTCAAATGCTTGTTGCCCAGGTAAACCACTATTTCAATATGAGTCTAAGGTATTTTATTTTATTTTATTTTATTTATGTTTATGTTGACAACATGCCCCCCGACGTGCGACTTGGTTTTTCTAAGATAAGGGTTTTTATATTATTCAGCTTGTCACTGAATAATGATATGATCTCGTATAAAAGTTTAAACTGTTAGATATGTGATATTCTATTTATTTATTTATCTTGTGTTCATAGCACAAACATTCATGTTTTGGCTCGATTTTCTTTCTTGAATCACGCGTGTAGAAATAATCTTGTTGAATACTGGTGGATTCAAGTGAGACTCGAACCTGTGACCTTTGCCTGTTTTGGCATTATATTAGATTGTTTTGCCACATCATAGTGTAAACACGAGGTCACGGGTTCGACCTGTGGAAATAACCTCTTACAGAAATGCAGGGTAAGGTGGCGTACAATAGACCCTTGTGATCCGACCCTTCCCCGGACTCCACGCATAGCGGAAGCTTAGTGCACCGGGCTCCCACGTCATAGTATAAATTATTTATACTGTCGATGCGTTTTAAGTAAATCTTGTTGTTTTGCTTGTTGATTCTTTTGGTTTTTGTTGCAGTGTGTTACAGGAGGAATTCTTGCAGTGCATTTGAAAGCCACAAATGTAATACCAAAAAACTATGCATATTTTGTGGTTGTGTTGATATGTGTTTTTGTGAGTGGATTTGCTTGGTCATGGGGTCCATTAGGATGGTTAATTCCAAGTGAAATTTTCCCATTGGAGACAAGAACTGCTGGATTTTTCTTTGCAGTTAGTATGAACATGATTTGCACTTTCATTATAGCTCAAGCTTTTCTCACAATGTTGTGTCACATGAGATCTGGGATCTTCTTCTTCTTTGCTGTTTGGATAGTCATTATGGGAAGTTTTGCATATTTCTTCCTCCCTGAGACTAAAGGAATCCCTATTGATGAAATGAATGAAAGAGCTTGGAAGAAACATTGGTTCTGGAAGAAGTATTTCGACGATGATTCTGCTGGTGGAGATCATCGAGATGCCAAAATCCCAGTAAATTAAGAGAATTAGTCGGGCCAATGAGTACCGGGCACTGAAGATTAGTCAAAAAGAAAAAAAATGAACCATTTCTTTCCTAGAGACTTTCAAAATTTCTAGTCTCCTTTTTTGTTCTTTTAGTAACCCATATTATTATAGGTATTGAGAAACTAAAGTTATTTGTTTAGTTTGCTACTTGTCACTATGTACTTGTGCTCCCCCATTGCCACCAAACTTTGGTGAATCAATGCTAACTTTAAGTCTCCACAGTTCGGAACATGATGGAGTCTATGATCTCTCCATTAGCAATAAATTTTTCCTTGATTGGACCTTTCAGGATGTAACTCCATTCAGATCCACCGGAGTCTCCCCATGGCTTCACACAATGGCGGAGGCAGAATTTTCGCTAAAAGGTTCAAAAAAGAAAAAGTTAAAAAAATTAAAAGAGATTGTAGCCAGTTGGAATTGAAATAGTGATCTCTCAAAGATTTTGAACCCCCTTAACTATTGAACTATTCTTTTTGGGTTGTGTCAAAGGAATTTAAAATATACTAATATATAGAGGTACAAAATAAATTTTGCCCTAATCGTGAGGACTAATTGGCCAAACATTGGAATGAGGTAGTTACGGACATGCATAGCATAGCTAATCGTGAGTCAAAATCCATATGTCCAGTTAGCACTATCTATATGAGATATCATGATCAATTCTATATAGCAGAAAAAGTAATAAAAATATCAAATTTTTGGGTTAATTGGCACTATCTAATGCATAGTCCTGTGTTATTCTCCTGCTTCTGACATAGCTAATATCATCAAATTGATTCATTTATGGTATGATTTTTCTTGTGCTCGTTATGTAACCCTAGTAATCATGAATCTTGTATTTTATTTGGTTGCTTAGTTTATCACACTTGTCTAGCTTTTCGATGACGCCAAAAGGGGAAGATAGAATGGGGGAAGGTTCATTGTTAGTTCACCTATTCTTACTGATTATTTATGATTGATACATGATAATAAAGGTTTCTCCTAGTTCATAAGCGCAATGTTTGTTATCATCAAAAAATGGGAATTTGTTGAGTTATGTGTTTTGATGATTAACAAGTGTTTGCAACGAACATCTACTAAGAACCAGGTTCTCACAACGGCAAAAGGCTCCTTACAAGGCAGTAACTTTCTTTGGACGAATCAAAAGTTACTGCAATCGGATATTTGTAGAATCGATCCTTGATGCTATAAGGATGCTGGCTAAAGATCTTTGAGGATAGGAGCTACGAAACTTGAGGAGTCCTTATGGCCTCAGGATGACTAAAGTTTTATTGTGCCTAGTACTCCCAAGTATCTCGATGTTGTACGAAGGAACATTGCTTTTCAGTCCACAATACATTTGAAGTCATCTGATCAAGTCTGTTCGTGTAGGAGAGTAAACTGTGGAGTTAGTTCATACGTTACTTGAGTCAGTCTAGTTCATGTAGATTAGGGAATTGGGTTGTATTTATATTTTATTCAAAATGATGTTAGTTGAATTATTGTCTGAGTTTACGGGTTAGAGTAACTTGTAGTTTTCATACGATAAGCACGAGTAGTTGAAGTCTGGGGGTGCATTGGGTTACAAGAGTTGTAATCTACACATTTGGCTCATTTGTTTTAGTGAAATTGAAGCTTAAAACCCTACGTGATAAGTCGTGGTTTTTGCACCTTTGAACCGGGTGATTTTCTTCGTTAAGATTGCTTGTTCTTTATATAATGTTGATACTGTTTGAACATAAAAAGTTAGGTAAAGAACCAAAGTCTTTGGTAATTTAGGAGGGCACTCAAATTAACAAAAGTTATACCCGTATTACACAAAATTTTGCAAGATTTACCCACTCGAATCTGAAGTTCTTTTATCTCTCCAATGCAACTTCAGAATCGGATCTGAGTCCTTGTATCTTTCTAATGAAACTTGGAAAATCGGATCTTGAGTAGTTATATCTCTTCAATGCAACTTTCTTCTATCTTTCCAAATACAACTTCAGAAAATTTGAATCTTAAGTAGTTCTATCTCTTAAATGCAACTTCAGAAATCGAGAAAAATATACTTGTTTTTTGAATTTCAGCAATCCAATATGCGATTCAATTCCCAAATCTACTCCAAATGAGCTCAAATTTGAAACATAACTTTCAAATATCATTAAGAACAAATTCCAATCATCGAATTTTTAAAACAATAACAAATATAACAAAACCTATTTTGCAACTAAGAAGAAGAAGAAGGAGAAATCCTAGTCGGATATATATGAAGTTACCCAAAAAGTAGGTATCAGTTAAACTTTTTTTTTAAAAAGTGGATACAGGTTAAATGAGGGTAATAAAACGAACCTGACAATCGATGTTGACACTCTAGTTGCAAGTAGTTATCTTTTGATTGACCTAATGGTGTAATATTTTCTATCTAAGAGAACATATTGGTCGTAGAAGTACTCAACAATCATATTATCTGTAGTCAGCTCAACTCTCATAGTGACAACAGAATTAAGATAAGGAAATAACCTAGAAAGAGATGAGAAACAATACAAGGAAACCAAATACTTTTTTCTTTCAGTGAGAGTTTTCTACATGGTAACATGTGTTACTCTTAAAGTTTGCATTAAATATTAATGAATATTTTGCTTTAACCAAAAAAAAGTTCTTGTTCACAAGTGCATGCATATATAACAGCGATTGAAGTATGAGTTAGGGTTAATCAATTCCATTATTGTAGAGAAAATAATAGAACAGTACAATATATAGATACATATACATAGCATACGTTTTGTTCAGTCCATTCCCATCAACTAATATACTTAAACTGTATTTTGACTAGCTTTTTGCTGTTTTATTTAGTAATTCATACAATACAGAGCTCGATAATTTTTCTAGTTAAATGTTTTCCTAAATAATAAGTCACATACGATGCATAACGTTAAACGTGTGATTAGTAGAATTAAAAAGACAATTAAATGGTTGTTTGTAGTGCGCAGAGTAACTCTTTTTGCTATCTTAATAGTAGTATAAATTAGGCAAATTAGGTCTCAAGCAATAACATTTGTAAGGTAAAGTATACTATTCTTACTCTTAATATACGAAGGAAAAAAAGTAGCTAGTGACTATGGAAGTATATAAAACATGAAGTCCCAGTAATAAATAATTATGAAATTCCTGCATCCGTAAAATCTACGATTTACTCGAATTTAAAAAAATTTGCGGTAACTAACACCATGAAGATCTATCAATTGGTCTTCGAGCTTGTCCTCTTCATCCTTCAACTCATACAGACGATTTGTGGCTTCAAATCTTTCTCTCGTCGTATCATGTTCATGATTTTCTTGCATCCTACGTAAGTGATCAATGTAATTTGTCATCTCTTGTATCTGTTCTCTCACCTGATCCAACTTATTCTTCAAGTTTTCTTTGCTATTGCTTGACGAAGACATTCTTGCTTTTGGTATATATGTCAAACTCGAACAACAGCAATACATAACATAGTTAAATAGATTAATAGAAAATCAAACAAATATACGTGTGTTAACAATTTCTTTACTTTTTTATGTTAAAACATATGATTTTATCCATGTACGTATTATAATTCTTTTGGAACTAAATTTAAGCTAAAATACTTTCAAATAAATTTTTGAGAGCGTGGTATGAGAATAAGTAAATGCAAAGAACTACTAAAGAACAACGAAGAGGAAACTTACGATATAAAAAGCCTAACTCAGCTTATGTCAAAAGAGGGCACTTCATTCCTTGCATATACACTATTGTTTATATAGATGTCAATGTTTTAATTCTTTCCTTATTTATTTTTTCTTTTCTGCTTTACTCTTTCTAATAATTATAATTATTATACTAAAAATGAGAATTACCATATTTTAGACTAGGAAAGCACTTGGAAATTTAGGAAAAGTGAACTCAAAGTAATTCAAGAGAGAAAAAATAAAAAGAAAATTTTAAAATGAAAAAGGAAATAAAAACATATAAAAAGTATTGTTTCTTTCTGTGACCTCGTGGCAATTCCCCTTTCTAGCTCTCTCTCCACATGGACATTATTTGCTTTTATTTCTTTCAAAATTTCTTTTTCTTTTCCTCTCTTTTCCAAAATTTTCATTGTTTTTCAAGGTTGTTTTGTTTCATTAGTTATTTTCCTCGTCTAAAAGGTTATTCTCATTTTTGGTAGTATTTTTCCAATTGGTAAGAGTAAAGAGAAAAGAAAAAAAAATAAGAAAAGAATTAAAGCTTTCATTTGGTAGTTTCTCCCTGTACACGTTATTTTTTAGTAGTAATTTTACAATAAATTAAACGAGTAAAAGAGAGAAGAGAAAATAAGGATAGAACGTAAGCTTTCTTTCACTATTTTAATGTTACTGTCTTTGTTGTATAATTTTCACCTTTTCTACGTTTATAGACGATATCAATATGTCTCTATACATAAAGAAAAGAAAAGAATTTTTAACGTAGTAGAGAAGAATCTACTTTTTAACGATCTTCAATATTATCTGGCTTAGTTTTTCATTAATTAGTGAGGATATATTTGAATTTACAAGAGGGGTGAATTGTAATCGATTTAAAAAATTTAGTTGACTAAGTGTAAGTTTAGTCGACTAGACTTTGCACAGCGAATGATTTTAGAGGAGATGAACTAAATGAGCAAAAAGGTAAAGAAGACATGACAGTTTTTATACTAGTTCAGTACAGGTGTGGTACCTACGCCCAGTTCCCTTGGGTCACAAGGGTTCTCTTAGGTCTTTGATAAATGTTTACAGCTAGGGGTGTACAAAGAAAACCGAAAAACCGCACCAAACCGATAAACCAAGTCAAACCGAGAAAAAAAACCCGACTAAGGTTTGGTTTGATTTGGTTTGGTGTTAGAAAAAAAAAACCCGACCATAATTGGTTTGGTTTGGTTTTAACTAAAAAAAGCCAAACCGAAACCAAACCATCCCGACATTACATGTATACAAGTTTTAAAATATTTTATACATAAAAATAATTATTGTAATGTAATTTATAAATATTTTTTAACCTTTTTCATAGTTCTCTCTTTTAATGTATTATTTCAAGCTTTAATTTAGAACTTTTGAATGGTCAAATATGTTTTATAGCCCATAAAAGTTAGTGACTCAAATAAATTTCAAAGCAAAATCAAATCAATAAAAATGTTAACAAAAAGTATTCAATTCAATACTAGGAATGACAATAGTATTAGATATTTATTTTCTTAGTTTTTCATTACTTTAGATAGTGAAAATACATAACTTACTTTTAATATTATTTAGTCATGTATTTAATGCTTAGTACTTATTAGTTGTACTTATTTTAACATGATTTAGTACTTTTAGATTATATTTATTTTTATTATGGCTTATTAATTAGCAATATTTATTTTATGCGATTTGTTGACTATTTTAGTATAATGATGACTCATCTCACATTATTTTGCATTATTTTTTGGGTAACATCTTATATAGTTTTATCCTACTAGGAACTAAGAAATATTAGAGCACAAATTATAAATTTTATGCTATGAAGATTTTGTCGAAAAAAACCCAAAAAACCCGAGAAACCGAAAAATTCGAGAAAAATCGAGATTGAAAAACCCGACTTTTGTTGGTTTGGTTTGGTTTATAGATTTAAAAATCCGAGACAATTGGTTTGGCTTGGTAATTGAAAAACCCGAACCAACTCGGTCCATGTACACCCCTATTTACAGCAGTGATGGTTTTAGTACGTTCACCACCAACGATATACAGCTACAGTGATTTTCAATGTTAACACAACTCTCGTTTTGTGTTCTAACTCTTCCTATCTTTTGTGACACTTGTAGACTCAGGAATACAGTATTTATACTAAGAACTAGAAAGGCTTAAAAACAGATTATGTAGTTGCTTGCCTTTGAATGTTCTTCTACTTCTTCCTTTATAGCTTGATGAGTCTTCTGCTTCCTTGTCTTCTGGGATTGTATTGCAGCAATTCTAGGAGTCCTTTCCTTGTGAGACATATACATCTAAGAGAAAGACCCAAGGGTAGCCTCATGAATCTAGCTTGAAATGGTAGCTAGATTCATCTTTATTCTTAACGGATTGCTTCCTTCTTCCTCCTTGATTTGAGATAATCTTGACGAATTGCTTCCTTCATTCCTCCTTGACTTGAGCTTCTGCAGAATCTTCTAGATTTGATCTCCGGCTATGATTAGCTCTCTTCCCATTCTTGCTTACTTGAGAATCTTTGACAATGCTGATTGATTGACTTTCTTTCTTTGTTCTTATGCTAATTGATTTATTTTCCATGTAGAGCTAAGTTCAAAATACATAGCCGTTGAGTATGATCTTCTTTCCTTTTATCAATTGTTTCCTTCTTTCCTGCATACAAGAATATATCATTAGTCAACGCTTCTTTTGGATTATTGATCATTATTAAAATTCTAAACTTAACAATCTTCCCCCTTTTGATGATGACAATAATCTAAAAAGAGTTTGACTAATTTATGGGTACTTCACTTTTTCAAGAGTACTCCCCCTGTCTTGAAGCTGGTTCTTGTATGGTTACTTCCCTTTTTCAAGTGTGCTCCCCCTGTCTTGAACCTATACTCTTTTTCTTTCTTCTTCCCCCTTTGACTTCAATCAAAAAGAGCAAAAAAAACAATTTGCAATAATAGTACTAGCTAAGCATGCAAAAATTATTTACAGCAAAGCAGTTATAGTGAGCATAGTCGACTGACATGCTCATCCAAAATACGACCAAACGAAATAGTCTTAAAACCACCACACAAAACAAAATAAAAAGATTGTCTTAAGCATCCCAAACACTTAATTCCTCCCAAGGAAGTACTTTATGATGTTGATCACTTTAGTGCAGAAGCTGTCATAAGAGGCATCAATATCTTTGGTGAGTTTGGTCAGCTTCTCAGTGACATCCTGCATGGCCCTGATCTCTTGCCTCCGTGTGGCTTGGAGAGTGATCCTTAGCTTAGCCACGTCTGCTCCGGTTTCCTTGGTTACTTTCCTGATTTTGTCCACATGCTCCTGCATAGAGGTTAGTAATTCCTTGATACCTGCAATGTTTTGCTGCATCAACATTAGCTGATCTGAGGAAGAGGATTTGCTGGCTTCAGATTTGATCCCCCCAGTGCTCTGAGTAGGAATGAACTCTAGTGCTTTGTCTTTCTTAAGCCATGTTCCCTCAATCAAAGTATACCCCATCATGACAGGTCTTGTCATAGGTGCTAGAGATAGTTTTAGGAGCATAGAGAGACAGATTCACTTTCAAAACTTTCACGATTTGAGAGATTAGTAAATCATAGGACAAGTTGTTTGCAGAAGATGAAACATTCCTGATACTTTCAAGCATATACTGACGTACCCAGGCAAACCAGTTGATAGCCTTATCATTACCAAACAATACAAAATAAATACATCTCGGAGAGACAGAGTACTCAGTGAACCAGTACGGGGTAGCAAAGTGGTCGCAATAAAGTGGGCTAGAACACGATGTTCAAATTTCAAATTCTTTGGTCCTATATCAGGGGAATTTCAGACAACACACTCTTGGCTTCCTCAAACAACACTTCAAAATTATCTTGCCAGGAATGTTGCACAAAAAATAGTACCCAACAAACTTTGTTGCAAAAATTTTCTCAAACTGATAAGGGTCCGAGTTCCTAAAACCATGGATTCTAGATCATCTTTATCATACACAAATAGATTTGCATAAAACATACGCACAGGCTCTTCATAGACAGTATCACTAACAGTAGCAAATAGAGAGATAAGTTTCTGAGTTTCAAAAACAGACATAACATCACTGTGAAAGTTTTGCATAGACTGTAAACTTACAGTGCCGCCAAAAGCAATCGACTCTCTTTTGAAGGAAGCAAACCTAGCCTTCTCTTCGGGGCCATAGAAGTTCATCTTGTCTTCAGGACCAAACTCTACACTTTCAGTTTTTTCCTTTTTCTGAGAAGATTGTTTGGGGATTGACTCCATTGGTCATTTCCTGCCCTCTTTTGGGAGATGAGGATATTTTCTTGAGAGTCACACGAATCTTCTTCGGTCAGTAGATGATTTGTGCTTTCCGAGGATTCTGTATCAACAGGGTCATCTTTGGTTTTCTTGAAGCGATGGCTTCTTTTGGTGTGGAGGAAGAAGGAGAGGCTTTGGTTTTGGCCATGAGTAGAAGAAAACCAAGAGATAAGAATTTGGTTTCTTTGAGAGAATGGGAGATATAATCAAGGGAAAAGGGGTTAAAAAGGTCGCCTCGATTCTCGGAGAGACGTGTGAAGGACAACTGAAAAGTTCCCTTCTGCAAGCCCACTGTCGGTTCACAATAAAATGCATGTACGGACTAATCAATTACTTAAAAGATTGTTGGGGAAAAAATTACGAGAAAATATATGGTAAAAAACTTAGACAATTATGGAAAATATTAAACACGGTTATGCGGGAATTGTACAGATACTAATTTTGTTACGAAGGAAAATATGTAAACATATCCGCTACCTGATTTTCAGTATTAACAAATTCTAACATAATATCTCCTTTAGCAACACGATCACGTATAAAATGATGCTTAATCTCAATATGCTTAGCCCTAGAATAATGCATATAATTTTTTGATAGACAAATAGCACTGGTATTATCACATATAATAGGAACACAGTTAAGACATAAGTCATAATCTAATAGTTGATGCATAATCCATAAAACTTGTGTGCAGCAGTTGCCTACTGCCAAGTATTCCGCTTCAGTGGTAGATAGAGCTACACAATTTTGTTTCTTGTTGTGCCAGGATATAAGAGATTTTCCAAGTAATTGGCACGTTCCACTTGTGCTTTTTCTATCAATTTTATCTCCTGCAAAATTTGTATCTGAAAAGCCTTTGAGATCAAACTTTTCTAAACTTTCATACCATAAACCATAGTTGACTGTCTCTATCAAATATCTGATAATACGTTTAACAGCAGTGAAGTGGGATTCTTTAGGAGCTGACTGGTGCACATTTGCAAAGGCTGAACATAATATCTGCTCGACTAGTTGTAAGATAGAATAGGGAGCCAATCATACCTCGATACATTGTTTCATCAACGCTCTTGCCATCTTTGTCTTCATCCAAGGTAGTTGATGGACTCATAGGTGTTCCTATGGCCTTTGCATTAGACATGCAAACTTTTTTATGAGTTCTTTTGTATATTTTGTTTTGACTAATGAAGATCCCTTTCTGTTCTTGCTTGATTTGAAGCCCAAGGAAGAAAGTTAGTTCCCCCATCATACTCATTTCAAATTCTCCTTTCATGATGTTTGAAAAGTCCTTGCACAAAACAGGGTTAGTACTGCCAAAAATAATATTATCTACGTAGGTTTGTACAATTAAATTACCTAAAGATGATCGTTTGATAAAAAGAGTAGTATCAATATTACCTCTATCGAATCCATGTTCGACCAAAAATAAGCTCAGTCTTTCATACCAAGCTCTAGGAACTTGCTTTAGGCTGTACAGAGCTTTGGACAATTTATAGAAATGTTTTGGAAAGGATTCCTTTACAAATCCTGGAGGTTGCTTAACAAAAATTTCCTTAAAGATGAATCCATTTAGAAAAGCACTTTTCACATCCATCTGAAATAGTCTGAAACTTTTGTGAGCAGCATAAGCTAATAGAATGCGAATTGATTCTAACCTGGCAACAAGGGAAAAGGTCTCCTCGTAATCAATTCCCTCTTGTTGTGAATAACCTTGTGCGACTAGTCTAGTTTTATTCGCACGACTTGTCCAGATTCATTCAACTTATTTCTGTATACCTATTTTGTTCCAACAATTGATGCATTTGGTGGTTTAAGAATGAGTTCCCATACCTCATTTTCTCAAATTGATCAAGCTCTTCCTTCGTTGCAGCTATCCAGCTTTTGTCCCCAAGTGCCTCATCCACCCTTTTTGGTTCAAAATGGGATATGAGAGCAACGTTCGATGTCTGCTTTAGATATCTTCTTGTTTTCATTCCCTCCTGAGGATCTCCAATGATTTGATTATGTGTATATCCAGGCTCAATTTCCCATTCATTTGGGACAACTAATGTTGGCTCCTTTTCAACAGAATTTGTTGGATTAGTCGTAGAAGATC
The DNA here is from genome assembly GCF_001879085.1 of Nicotiana attenuata. NCBI lineage: Eukaryota > Viridiplantae > Streptophyta > Magnoliopsida > Solanales > Solanaceae > Nicotiana > Nicotiana attenuata. The sequence continues at coordinate 54,150 of NW_017675635.1, forward strand.
CCTGATTTTCTGTAGGACTATTAGTCAACTAATCTTGCTGATTAGCCATTTCATCGGGAGTGTTTTCACCTGTATTTATAGACTTTGGAACTACAGAAATTTCCTCATCTTCAGGAAGTTGTTCATTCCTTAAGCGAGGGTTAGTATCGACAAAAATAACATGTATAGATTCTTCAATAGATAAAGTACGCTTCTTAAAAACTCTATATGCTCTACTAGAGGGAGATTATCCAAGAAAAATACCTTCATCTCTTTTGGGATCAAACTTACCAAGATTGTCTTTTTCATTGTTGTGTATAAAGCATTTGCAGCCAAAAGGATGAAAATAACTCATGTTGGGTCTTTTTCCTCTCCAAAGTTCATATGGAGTCTTCTTGAGAATGGGTTGAATTAGGCATCTGATGATGTGACATGTTGTGCTTACAGCTTCTGCCCAGAAGTGGTATGGAAGAGAATTTTCCAATCACTGTTCTTGCCATATCTTGCAAGGTTCTGTTTTTACGTTCCATCACTCTATTTTATTGTGTTGATCTTGGAGATGAAAAATTGTGAGAGATCCCTTGATCATTCCAGAAGTTCTCATATGATTTGTTTTCAAAATCCCCTCCATGATCACTTTCTTATGGAGGAGATGTAGTAACCTTTTTCCTGCTGCACCTTCTTGTAAAAGACTTCAAAATTCCTTAATGCCTCATCCTTATGACTTAGAAAGATAACCCGTGTGAATCGAGAAAAATCATCTACTATAACGAAGGTATACTTTCTACCACCTATGCTAGCAGTTCTAGTAGGACCAAAAGAGCCATATGCAAGAGTTGAAGAGGCTTTGTAGTAGAAACAATATTTTTGACTTTAAAAGAGGACTTGGTTTGTTTTCCCAGTTGACATGCACCACAAATTTGATCTTTTGCAAAAAAATTAGTTTGGAAGACCAATGACAAGATTATTTTTTGGAAAGTTTATGAATAGTAGGCATGTTGGCATGACCAAGTTTTCTATGCCATACTCAAGGATCACCAGTCATAGAAGCTAGGCAAATTTTATTACCAAAACTATCTAAGTTACTGATAGTATAGACATTTCTGTCCCTATTTCTAGAGAAAATAACTTTACCTGATTCATCTTCAATAAACCAACCATGTTTTTTAAAACGAACCTCGTAGTCATTGTCACATAGTTGAATGATACTAAGAAGATTGTAACCAAGTTCATCAACCAGGTATACTTCGTCTACATCACATGTTGAGCTGAGAGGAACCCTTCCAACTCCAATTACATTTCCTTTTGATTTATCTCCAAAGGTGATTATTCCTCCGTCTAGTTTGCTGACCATTTTGAATAATTGTTTGTCACCAGTCATATGTCTAGAACACACGCTGTCAAAGTACCATTTTTCTTTTCAATTCTTCCTGCGATGTTCCTCACTAGTTCCTTCGTCTGCCATAAGACCAAGTTCACCTGAGTCCTCTTCCTCACCTGTTCCTTCGTCCTCCATGAGCGTAAGTTCACCTGAGTCCTCATTGTCGTCTTCTTTTATGGCCATGAAACACATACTTGCAATTTCTTCATGATCAGATTCTTCTTCATCACTCCAAACTCCAAAGGACTTCTTCTTTTGAAATTTTTTGCTTAGTTCCTTTTTCAGTTCAGGGCATTCGGCTTGAATGTGTCCATGTTTTTCACATTCATAGCATCTTCCATCATTTTTATCATTATCATTGTTCATCCTTCCTTTTCTGACGTTTGATTTACCTTTCCTGCTACTTCTGTTTTTCCTCATCATGCTTGTCATAACTTTGGAGAGCACAGCTATGTTTTCATCTTTTTCTCCTCCTTCCTCTTCTTCCACATTTTCTGGTTCTGCCACAGTTGCTTTGAATGCAACTGTCTCCTTCTTTTCTTGGTTAATTTGTATGTCTAAGTGTGTTTTCTCAAATGCAATTAGATCACCTCTGAGTTCATCATAGGATATTTTGTCAAGATCCTGATATTCCAAGGCAATGACTTTGGGTTGCCATATTGTGGGAGACTTCTCAAAATTTTTCTGACCTGTTCTCCGCTTTTGATTGGTCTACCAAATGATTTTAAGTCTCCAAGGATTTTGCTGAATTTGGAAAATATTTTGTTGGCCCAAGTTCAGGTGAAGTTTTGAAGAATGACAAATGAACTCAGTCATGGACCAGGTCCATCATGTGAGACACAGTGTTTATCAACCTATACATATGAGATACACGTGAAGGAGATAAGTCTCACGGATAAAGCAGCAATATCTCCTGAACTAATCGAAAAAGGTTGCATATTGGATGAGGAAAGAAAGTATCCTCATGGGAAGAGGACACAATCCGGATAAAGGATAGGGTTGGAGTTTGTATTGTTCAAGGACTCAACTTCAATAGAAGATCAGCAATTGAGTCTCAATCAAACTCTGATTACTAACTCATTAAATAACAGTAATTGTTCTCTTTTACAGGTATTGCACAAACGCAGAAGTGAAACTAAATTGAGAGCAAAAGAGCGAGGCAATTTTGCAAGCAATTTATGTGAGATTCAAGTGTGCATTCCTGAAGCTACTTGGAAAAGATAGAACAACCAATTTCATTGTGTTTATACTTATTCTAGTTCAATTGTAGTAGGTGGTTTAAAGTTGTACCTTTCCAGCTTTTGTAGAAGCAATTGTAATAAGTACTTTGAGTATTCAAGTTATAGGCTAACTTGAAGGTGTCGCAACAGTTGAGGCTGTGTGCCACACTGGGATTAGAGTTTAATCCTTAGGTTTACAAGAGTTTTGTAAATGTTGTTTTGGCTCAGTGATTTTAGTGGAAGTCTGGGAAAATCCTACTGAGTAGTAGGTCGTGGTTTTTTCACCTTTTGAGCCAAGTATTTTCCACGTAAAAATCTCTGTGTTCTTTATTTTATGCACTCTTAATTCCGCAAACATTAATAGTAAGTACACCTAGAAGAACTAGGTTCTTCTAGAGCGAAAATTGGGTACCACACAAATCACCCCCCCCCCCCTTTTGTATGGTATTGACGTTTAGAACATCAATTGGTATCAGAGCAGGTTATCCTTGAAGAGGCTATCACCTTAGGAAAAGATCAACATGAGTGCACCACCTGGGAACTGGGAAAGGCAATCCACTGCTAGGCCTCCACTTTTCAATGGTCAGTACTATTCTTGGTGGAAGAACAGGATGAGAGATCACATCATAGGGGAAGACTATGAACTCTAGGACATAGTCACTGATGGTCCCCTAGCAACCACAAAGAAGAATTCTGAAGGAATTGATGTGCCAAAGATAAGGGCTGACTGTACTGCTGAAGACCTGAGGAAGTGGGAGAAAAATGCTAAGGCCAAGAAATGGCTTGTGTGTGGACTAGGTCCAGATGAGTACAGTAGGATCCAAAGCTGTACTACTGCTAAGGAGATATGGGACACCTTGCAAGTGGCCCATGAAGGAACACCTCAAGTGAAAAGATCAAGAGGAACACTGTTGTATTCTCAATATGAGAATTTTACTATGAAGGAAGGAGAAACTATCCAGGAGATGTATACTAGGTTCACTACACTGACAAATGAACTTAAGTCTCTTGGAAGGGTTATTCTTGAAGAAGACAAGGTTGAGAAAATTCTGACAAGGGTGCTGCCAATCACATGGGAAAGCAAAATCACTGCTATTCAGGAATCCAAGAATATTGCTACTCTCAGACTGGATGAACTGATTGGAAATCTGACTGCTTATGAAATGAGAAGGCAAACCATGAAGATGGATACCCGCAAGAAGGAGAGAAGCTTAGCTCTCAGAATTGCTGAAGGTTCAGATCTGGAAGATGATGAGATGGCTATGATCACTAGAGATTTCAAAAAGTACCTGATGAGAGGAAAGGGTTCTTCAAGAGGTACAACCTTCAACAAGACAAGAGCTCCTGAGAAACAGACCAATGAGGGTTGCTACATGTGTGGTAAGACTGATCACAGAAGAAGGAATGTTGAAGAGAGTGGTAACAACTCAGGGGGAAATTGAGTGGAAGAAAGAAAGAGCTGAACGAAGGAACAGAAGAAGGAACAGGTTCAACCAAAAAGAAACAAAGGTTCAACCAAGGCTATGGTTGCTACTTGGGGAGAAACCTCAGATGAAGACTCAGAAGATGAAGCTGAAGAAGAGCAAGCACTGATGGCCATCGGAGAATCAGATGATGAACAAGAGGTAAGTATTCTTCATCTCAAAGACAAGATTAAATTCTTGTCTAAAGAAAGGTTGGCTGAGCTATTACTAGACTTCATTGATGAGTCTGAAATAATTAACAATGAGAAGGAAGTTCTGTCTAGGGAATATGTGATCCTAAAAGCAAAATGCAAAAGTCTAGAGTCTAGGGCAAATAAGAGTGATAACAAAAATGCTGAGTTGAAGAAGCAGGTTCTTGAACTTGACAACAGTGTCCTAGAACTTAGGTCTAAAAACTTAAAACTGAAACTAGGAACAAGAAAGAAGAAAGATGATCACACATATCTCACTCTAGAAGAAAATTTGGGAAAAATGAAAGATGAATTGTATAAGAAAGATGAATTCATCAAAGTCTTAAAGGAAGATCTAGGAAAGGTGAAACATGAACTGGACAGAACTTGCAAATGGAACAAGGCCTCTGATGCACTCTCTTGGTTGAAAGAGCATCACAGTAGCAACAAGAGAGGACTTGGCTATGGGACTCAAGCATCAAAATGGGACCCTAAAAGCAAGTACCTCACACTTCCTGAAAACAAAATATGCACACACTGTGGCAAGACTGGTCATTACAAAAATGAATGTGATGCAAAAGTAAAGGCCAGTCAAAAGAACAAAGCCTTTGTTCAAGAAAAAGGTAAGTTTCCTGGATGGGCAAGAAGGAATTTGATTCACCCTTTTGCTTATAGAAAGGGAACCAAACTAGTTTGGGTTCCTAAGACTAACCCCTGATTTTCTTTTGCAGGTCCAAGTGAAAGGGAGGAGCCAAATATGGTATATGGATAGTGGCTGCTCAAAACATACGACTGGGGACAAGGACCAGTTCCTTTCACTTGAGGACTTAAAAGGAGGTAATGTCTCCTTTGGTAATGAAAAGAAATGTGAGATCATTGGGGTTGGAAAGGTAGGCAAAACAGATTCTCATTCCATAGAGAATGTCTACCTGATAGATGGCTTGAAATATAGCCTAATAAGTGTGTCACAATTGTGTGACAGAGGTAACCTCGTGGCTTTTACCTCCACCAAATGCTTTGTGATTAACCTTATCACTGACAAGACTGTTTTGCAGGGAAAAAGAGTTAACAATATTTACATTGTAGATTTGTCCACTCTTTCAGAAAATGAACTCACTTGTTTAAGTGTGTTGGTTAATGACCCCCTCCTGTGGCACAAAAGACTTGGTCATGCAAGCCTAAATCAGATCAACAAATTAGTCTCTAAAGACTTGGTGATAGGGTTACCTAATATCAAGTTCAAGGAAGACAGTTTGTGAGGCATGTGCAAGGGGGAAGCAGGTAAGGTCATCCTTCAAAAGCAAGAAAATGGTAAGTACAACCAAGTCGTTGGAACTGGTCCATATGGATCTATGTGGTCCAATGAGAACCATGAGCAGAGGTGGAAAGAAATATATAATGGTGCTAGTTGATGATTATTCTAGATTTACCTGGGTTCTATTTCTAACCTCCAAAGATGAAGCATTTGACATGTTCTCTGCATTTGTTAGAAAAACTCAGAAACAATTAGGAAATCAACTTGCCACTATTAGGTCTGATCATGAAACTGAATTTGAAAATTCCAAGTTTGCTGAGTTCTGTGAGTAAAATGGTATAGATCATAACTTCTCTGCCCCTAGGACCCCTCAACAAAATGGAGTAGTTGAAAGAAGAATAGAACTCTTGAGGATATGGCTAGAACCATGCTACTTTCTAGTAAATTACCTCACAGCTTCTGGGCAAAGGCTGTAAACACCGCATGTTACATAATAAATAAAAGCATGACCAGACCTCTGGTAGAGAAGACTCCCTATGAGTTACTTAAAGGGAGAAAACCAAACATATCCCATCTTAGGGCATTTGGTTGCAAGTGCTATATGCACAATAATGGAAAAGATTCCCTAGGAAAGTTTGATCCCAGAAGTGATGAGGGAGTATTCTTGGGATATTCTTCACATAGCAAAGCATATAAAGTGTTTAATAAAAGAACTTTGTGTGTAGAAGAAAGTGTGCATGTAGTATTTGATGAAACTAACATTCTTTCTGAGAGACAGGAACATGAAGATGAAGCCATTGGATTGGTAAAAGACTTGACTGAAGCATCAGCTCAGGTCAAAGTGGCACCAACAAAAGGAACAGGTGATGGAACAGGTTCTTCCATACAGGGCAACCTGACAGGGGGAAGAAATCAAAGTGGAATTGAAATAAATTCCTTAAAGGAACCTGTTCATGATCCTGTTCTTCAGCAAATGGCAGAAACATCTAGCAGAAGCCAGTTGGTGTGAAACCTCACAAGTATCAAAGTTCTCATCCCATTGAGAACATTCTCACTGATCCAACATCTGGAGTTAAAACCAGATCACAATTAAAGAATATGTGTGCTTTTGATGCTTTTCTATCTATCATTGAACCTAAAAATGTTGTTGAGGCTTTGCAGGATGCAGATTGGGTGAATGCAATGCAGGATGAGCTTAACCAGTTTGAAAGGAGTCAAGTTTGGCACCTAGTACCAAGACCCAAGGACAGATCAGTCATTGGTACAAAATGGGTCTTCAGGAACAAACTTGATGAAGATGGAACAGTTACAAGGAACAAGGCAAGATTGGTGGTCCAAGGTTACAGCCAGGAGGAGGGCATAGACTATGATGAGACTTTTGCTCCAGTTGCAAGACTAGAGGCAATCAGACTTCTCATAGCCTTTGCAGCACATATGGAATTCACTCTTCATCAGATGGATGTCAAAAGTGACTTCCTAAATGGCTACCTAAAAGAAGAAGTGTTTGTGAAACAACCTCCACGGTTTGAGAGCAAGGAATGTCCTGAGCATGTGTACAAGCTGGACAAGGCTCTCTATGGACTCATGCAGGCCCCAAGAGCATGGTATGAACGACTGTCAAAATTCCTGTTGGAGCATGGTTACAAGAGAGGTAAAATAGATAGTACCTTATTCTTAAGGGAAAAAGGTAAGGATCTCCTTGTTGTGCAAATTTATGTTGATGACATAATCTTTGGGGCCACCACTGACAAGCTAAGTAAGGACTTTGCAAAATTAATGGGGAGTGAGTTTGAAATGAGCATGATGGGTGAGCTTAATTTCTTCTTAGGCTTACAGATCAAACAAAGTCCAAATGGAACCATGATCCATCAGCAGAAGTATACAAAGAGCTAATCAAAAAGTTTAAAATTGAGGAATCTAAAGAAACAGACACACCCATTGCAACTGCCACTAAATTAGATGTTGATGAACCTGGTTCATCAGTTGATCAAAAGTTGCATAGGGGTATGATTGGTTCACTCTTGTATCTCACTGCTAGCAGACCTGACATTGTTTTCAGTGTAGGACTTTGTGCTCGTTTTCAGGCAAATCCAAAAGAGTCTCACTTGAATATTGTCAAGAGGATACTGAGATATCTAAAAGGAACCACTGATCTATGCCTTTGGTATCCTAAGGGTAGTAATTTTGATCTAGTAGGATATGCTGATGCTGATTATGCAGGTTTCCTAGTGGATAGAAAGAGCACCTCAGGTATGGCACACTTCCTTGGTTCATGTCTTGTGTCATGGGCTACCAAAAAACAAAACTCTGTGGCCCTATCTACTGCTGAAGCTGAGTATGTTATTGTTGCTTCTTGTTGTGCTCAATTACTATGGATCAAACAACAACTGGTAGATTTTGGAATTGAAGTGGGATGTATTCCAATATTCTGTGATAACACTAGTGCTATAAGTATGACAAAGAACCCTGTTCATCATAAGAGGACTAAGCACATAGATGTTAGACACCACTTCTTAAGAGATAACTATGAGAAAGGATTGATTTCAATAGAATTCTGTGCTACTGATAAACAAATAGCTGACATCTTTAATAAAGCACTGAGTAGAGAAAACTTTGAGAGGAACAGGTTAGAATTAGGGATGATTAAGATCACCTATGTCCAGTTCAGAATGCACAATGAAAAAAAAAATTGAAAAAAAAATTTGGTTAGGAGTTCTAACTATTGTGTAAATATCTAGATCAATTATTACTCAGTTTCATACTTTAATCAGTATACTCCTGTGACATGAGTATATATGACTCACTGATCTCTTACAAAGTTTTTTCTATTATGACATTTGAGGCATGTTCAAGAGAATTCTACTTGAAGAACCTGGTTCATCAGTATATGCTTATGAGAAAGTTCAGGTATGTTTTCTATACGTTGCACAATTAGAAAGATTACTTTTTCAATCATGAGCAGAAGTCCTACATTCATCAAATTCCCAGAAATTCTATCTGTTGAGCATTGAACCAGTTTCATTCTCCTAGAACTCTAAAGAAAACGGGATTTTTGCCTAAAATCTAGCGTCGCCTATTAACCACTATGAGATCGAAATTCTAAAGTGATTAGACTTCTAATTGTACCCTGAAAAAGCTGTCGTTACTGCATTTAAGTCTAATCACCTTTAAATACACCACACCTTTTCTTCTTTAGTCCATAACCGTCAAAACTCTTCTCAAGTTCTGATCACCCTTCTTCTCTCCAAAATTCCCAAATTTTTCAAGAAACAATCCACCATGTCTAACCCTCAAGATAATCCCTGGCACACCCCCCATAGCCATCTCCCTCGA